>NW_024884019.1:0-29399 GCF_019059575.1 Amphibalanus amphitrite | reverse complement strand
AAACTACGATACCGAATTACGATACGTTATATATTGCTACGTTACTGAATTACGGTATTTGTTAATTAACGCAGCAAATTATTTTATCGTACTACGTTATGCAATATGTCATCATCCACTACCCAGTGGAAACGGTTAGTCTCTAGTAACTAAGCCAAATATTGCGCACAATGATCGCCGGCTTTGCAGCATCGTTGGTGCGGCGGTGCCTACGCGCTACTCGCTAGATGCGCTGGACTTCCGACAGGGAATTCCTTGGGACTCCCCAGTGGGAAATCCCCGGTGTCGGTCCGGCCGGAAGAAAGACTCAGTGGTATTCATATAGCAGGCGTCTCACATCCGTGTAAACGGCCGGAGGTCTGGTGACGATATGAGTAAATTGAAGAAAAAAAAAATATGTACCTTATACAAATACAGCTGACCTGTAATTGCTACGGAATCCATTTCGTAGTTCCTACGTTATTCTATTATTTTCCGTACTACGCTACCGAAACATCCAAATTACGCTACGAAACGGAACTGACAGCTACGGGTTACCGAAAACTTCAAAATAACGTAACGTAGGCCAACTCTGGCACATATATGCTTTATTAACCCGCGCCCCACTGGGGTCTGCGTATAACTCGCCCTACTGGGGGGGGGGGGGGCTCTTCATAGCCCCCCCCTCCTAACTCCGAAACTACTAGGCCGATCGTCAAAATTCAAACGGCGTCTGATAGCCCCGGAGAAACTGTCGAGCGAAACGTAATTTCATTGACCTCGAGGTCACCGATGACGTCACAGGTCAGGTCAAAGTAAAAATTATTAACATTTTGGCTTGTTCACATTTTGGGCTCTGGCCGCCTTCTTACAGGTCAGATCAGGCTCATGTTTGATTTACACTCTCGTTAATAGATGCTCTATACCCTGAGGGTACCAGACTTGTACTTTGATTTTCAGGTCAGGGTCAGGTCATCACAGGTCACGGAAATATTATATCATGCGTCGGTCACGTGACACATGTTTTATGGTCCATTTAGGCCATAGATTTCGAATTTGATGTCTTCTGTGTCATTCGAGGTCATTTTGAGTCGAATGTAGCTTAGGTCAGGTCACTTTCAGGTCAAAAAGGTCATATTTTGAAGTTCAAATTTTTCAACAAAAAAGGTGTCTATTGGAAGCCGTTTGAGCTCAGGAACACGATGGAGCTATTTATATTGGTGTACGATGTCAAATACTGATCTCAGGCAGCTTTTGCCAAATTGTCAGGGAACTCAGATTTTTTTTCAATAGAAAAACACAATTCTAAAGAATAGTGTTTTAACTATTGACAACAAACCTTCGGTTACGTACTGAAAAATTGATTTGAAAAATTAATAATTGTGAATTTTTTGCAATAATGCGTATAACTTGTCCATTTTTGAAGATATTTAGCTAAAACTTGCTAGAGTTAGTCATAAGCATGCGTTCTATCACATATATTCCGGTTTTCTCGAAAAGTTAAAAACTTTTTGAAAAATATAAAAATATAATTTTTGAATTTTATTATATACAATTTCGAAATTTTCAAAATTTTGAAAATCCGAGATAGCAGTTTGATAGCGCAGTCTATTCTGAGTCCTTTCCTGCAAAGAAATTGGATCTAGCTTAAAAACTGAGCTCTTGGGAGGGGAGCGATTGCCGTGGTTCAATATCGTCGAAATCGGCCGAACATGACGTTCTTTTGACGTCATTTCCGGCCGACCTATGGTAGCTACGAAGTTCATATTTTGACACAAGGTGTCAAATTGATGCAGCCGAAGGTACTGAAAGTTTGGCGTTGATACGTCAAGCGGTTTGGAAGTTATTGAAAAACGGGAGGGGGCTATGAATAGCCCTCCCCCCAGTGGGGCGCGGGTTAACTCGTTTTTTAGGGTTTTACAGCAATAAGCTGGTTGTGGTTTTTGTCTCAGTCGCGAACCCCCGAGTGCACTTAACAGTTCTTGGCTTAGCCCATCCACAGCCCATCCTATCGATACTTCATATTTGAGGGCCCAGCCCAGCCGGTAGCCCAGCCGGTAGCCCAGCCCAGCCCATGGCCCATGGGGCTGGCCCGTCCCATGGCGAATACTGCTTCGCAATGATTACCTAAGGAAACCCTTTGGGAAAACATGAGCGGGAATACCACGGTTTTCATGTACGCCGCGCCTATTTATCACACCAGTACGTCATTGGCATCGTCACTCTGCAATGAAAGACATGCAACAATCTCGCTTCCGTGCTAATCTCTAAACATTTTCCGCCCGCGGATCGGTTGGTATTCAGGAGAGGCCCGGAGCAGCTTTGTTTAGAAGACATTTCAATGATAAGTACAAGTTTGCTGCAATCACAAATGTAGAGTCAATGCCGCAGGGATGGCCGTCTGGGGAAAAGAACACGTCTTGTTTGTGTACATGGAGACGAACAGGAGCTCATTGGTCCAAGTTGACAGGTTTTCGCTCGCACGTCTGTTTTTCTGGCCTCGTTGTGACTCTTGTGCAGTGCCTCTGATGCTAAACACAAGGCAATATGCATTTGATTTAGATATGTATTCAGTGTGTGTGTATGGCGACAATGGCATATGTATGCGTTGATTAACCCGCGAGTTGCTGGGGGGGGGGGGCGTTAAACGCCCCCACTTTTTTCGCCGGGCCATAGCATAAAAACGGCGCGCCGCAGGCGCGCCAAATTTTGGGTACCTGTAGAGAATTGATTGAAGTTTATTGTGACAAAGTTTCAAAAAAATCAGTCGGAAAATTTTTGAGATATCGAGGTTTTAGTGATGTCATGATTTCTGAGTTTTCGACCAAAAACGGCATATGTTCAAAAAATCATATAAAATCACAGAATAGACATACAGACATGCCGTAAACGCCATTAGACTGCCAATACCATGATCAATCAAATGGCTATCTTCAATTATTGATTGTCGTTCCGCATTTTCCAAAATCTTGAACTGAATCTTGGCAATTTTTCGTGACCATGATACATGAATTTCTTAAATTGAACTTTTTGAACCAAACACGTACACATATGATAAAATGAATGTCACCATCGTGTTCTACGCCCAAAATTACCTCTAAAACATGTGTCACAGGCTGCGAATATCAGTTTTGATTTTCGGGGATATGTGCCTACCCGGTTGACCTGACCTTGACCCTGACCTATGCTTGACTGACCCCTATATGGGGCTGACACTCTTGTACGCCTTATAAGATGGATTATGCACCGTTTTGACATAGTTTATGGCGACAGGCGCCCATTGCGAAGTCCTGAAGTCCATGCTACTGAAAGGCCGATTTCAGGTGTTTGACCTGACCTTGACCCGACCTGTGACCTCAAAATTCAACTTTAAAGTACTCATCTGAAGCGTCTCGTCGCGCTCTTTCGTTTGCCGCCTCGTGCGTTTCGCTGCGCCTATTGGTTCTCGAGTTATCGGCTGGGGGCGTTTAACGCCCCCCCCCCCCAGCAAACGGTGGGTGGCGAAATACCCCAGCAACTGCCGGGTTAAATGACCAATAAAATAAGTAGGCGTGGTGCAAAAAACTCCTCAGTGCCTCATCCAGCAAAGTACTCCCTCAGGACGCGTCTCTCTGCCATCGGTGTCGGATATGGTGTCATGGAAGCTCTTCCCGTCCATCTTCTGCCCACGCTACAAGGGTAGTACTGCACTGAAAGGTCGGGTCCCACCGCACTGAAAGGTCGGGTCACACCGCTCGGTAGCGTGTTACTCCCGCCTCCGTCCCGGGGTAGGTGTAACAGACCCCACGGGAGGGGTTAACCCGGTCAGAGGAATGTGAGAGGCCCAGAGGAGCAGTTCAGAAACCAGGGCATATTTTAACATACTGACTGCGTCCCATTTTGGGACGCAGCCCCCTGCCTTTGGGACGTAGCCCTCGCAAAATTTGGACCACTGCGTCCCACACTGAAATGCCACGGTTTCAGCCGAAAAGTGCGAGCAAAAATAAGTAACATGCCTCGGTCTTTTACTGTGTAAAAGATGTAGGCTTTCCGATTGCTTTGTGCCCTGATTTACTATGTACCTAAGCACATACATGCCCTCTCCAGTCCTTGTGCCCGGCCCTACCCTTGGTCATACACCTTATTATGTTCTTCCCTACTATACCCCTAGGATATGTGCCCTGCCCAGTGCCCTGTCCTTAGGTCTTGTACCTTGCCCTGCCGTTTCTTCAGGTCCTGTGCCCTGCTCTGCATTCAGGCCCTGTGCCCCGCTCTGCCCTGCCCTCAAACACGATACTTTATATATTCTGCCTGGAAATTTGATGCGCTGCCTTCCCGTCTTTTGGCCCCGTGCCCTGCCCTACCCTAGTTTGGGGCCCCTGCCCTTCTCTGCCCTCAAGCCTTGTGACACGTCCTGCCATCAGACCCCGTGCCGCTGCCTTGTCTTCAGGTACTGTGCCCTGCCCTGCCATCAGGCCTTGTGCCTTCCCATGTCCTCATGCCCCGACCCCGCGCCCATCCTCGAGCCTAATGCCTTGCCCTGCCTCAGGCCCTGTCCTGTCATGTTCTGCTTCCAGGCCTCATGTGCATTGCCCTGCCCTTAGACCCTGTGCCCTATTCTGTCATTAAGCCTTATGCGTGGTATCGCCCTCAGGCCCGTGCCCTGCCTCGCCCTAAGTTGCTGTGCTCTGCCCTGTCGTCAGGCCTTGTGCCGTCCCATGCCATCAGACCCTGTGTCCTACTCTGCCCTCAAGCCCTGTATTCTGCATTGCCCTAAGATCTCGTGTCCCATGCCCGCTCTCAGGCGCTGTGCCCTGCCCTGTCATCAGGCCCTGTGGTGTCTCCCGCCCTCAGGTCCCGTGCCGTTTCCCGTCCTCATGCCCCGTGCCCTTACCTCCCAGTAAACATGCCGACGTCGGCCCGACGTCGGGCCGAGGCTCGGCCCGATGTCGGCCCAACGTCGGTTCAACCTCGGCCCGACATCGGCTGGACATCGGATATGCCCGCATGTTCCGACGTCCAGCCGAAGTCCAGCCGACGTCGGGCCGAGGTCGTTTGCCGAGGTTGACGAGATCGTTTGTCGTTGGACCGACGGGGCCGACGTCGACATGTTTATTGGGACAACGCGCCAAAAATATCAAGCGGCGGCGGGATTCGAGCCCCCCAGTCGCCGACGTCGGCATGTTTACTGGGACAATACGCCAAAAGCATCAGCCGGCGATGGGATACGAACCCCGTGTCAATTGAACGCGAGCTTGGTGCGCTAACCACTACACCACGCAGGCAGATAGCGAGGTTAGTTTGTTTTGTTGGGTTATGCTTTTTCGGTCTGACAAGACCATTTCAGAGCCGGAAGGATGATAGGATGGAGACATTGGTCTTCTTGGCGAGCACCCTGGGTCCAGTTCATATAGAGTCCCTGGTCCCATTGCTGTTACGTGACACTTATTGGAAAGGGCGACCTCACAATGGATTCATATAGCCACTCTTACACACCTGCACCAACGTTTCCCAAAGTGTCCCTTTGATTAGTGGCACTTTGGCAAAGTGACACTTGCCGACTGGCCTTTCTATATGAACTGGACCCGGCCCTGGTGAGTTGCCGGGGCTGAGCCTGACCAAAGGATAGGCCGAGCAGTCCCCAAGCACTCACCGCACTCGGCTACGGGCGAGCTCGGCTTACGGGCAATCCCAAATGGGATAAAGTTTCCCGTCCAGTCCGGATCAGGGGGTTGCGGCGTGGAGGAAGATTTGAGTTTCCTGAGGATATTTTGAATACAGAAGCTCTTTATAAACGTGAAACATGTATTTTATATTATTTTAACGGTCAAAACAGCGGCCGATATCGGTCCGACGTCGCCCCGACGTCGGCCCGACGTCGGCTGGACCTCAGCAATTGATCTCGGTCCGACGTCGGCCCAACGTCGGCTGGACCTCGGCTGGACGTCGGTACACGCGGGCATATCCGACATCCAGCCGACGTCGTGCCGAGGTTGGACCGACGTCGGGCCGACGTCGGCATGCCGATGCCGAGTTGCCGACGTCACCCCGACGTCGGCCGACGTCGGGCCGACGTCGGCATGTTTACTGGGCTGTCCTCAGAACCCGTGCTTTGTTCTGCCTTCATGCCCTGAGCCTTGCCCTGCCCACAGGCCCCATACCCTGGCCCTGTTTCACCGGTGATAGCACTAGCAGCACGCTGCTATTACACGTGTCAAATTGGGTTTCCATGGAGACATCAACAGGCCCATTGCTCAAACACTACCACAAGTATGACGTCAGCTCGCGGAATTTAATAGCAGCGTCCGTGAAACACCGCCCACGTCTTGTCATACCTTCGGGGCCCGAAGGTATGACAAGACGTGGGCGGTGTTTCGGGCCTTGTGCCATACCTGTGTCTTATGTCTTGCTCTACCTTTAGGTACTATTTCTTGCTATTTCTAGGTACTGGCCTCTTGCACCAAACTACCTAGCTAGGTAACATCGAAAAACCGGTTTCAGAATAAACTAATCTAAGGGTGGTAAATTTGTTTGCAATAGCCCAATACATAATCCTACATGTGCTTGCTAAATTTTGCACGCAAATTGTTACATTTGAGACTTGGACTGGGTATACGATGCAAAATAATCCAAGCAAATAATCCAAGCATCCACACCTCTAAGATCCTGCGTGTTGCCCTGCCATCAGGTGTGTTGATCATCAGGTGTTCTAAGGTCCTGTGTCTTGCACTACTCTCCCGCCTTGTGTAATGATAGCCTCAGACCCGCGCCTTGCCTTGCCCTCGGACCCTGCATCCTACCCAGCCCTCAAGTATCCGTCTTATCTTAGCTTCATGGCCTGTGCCTGCCCTGTCCTTAGGGCTCAGACTCTGTGTCCTGCCCTTCCCTAAAGTCCTGTTTAGAGATGTCAAGTTGGAGCCCGCAGGCCCAGAGCCTGGCCCAAAATCCGGCCCTACAGGGCTTTTGCATGCACAGTGGATTGTATCATTGTTTTGAGGTACCTCATCGAAACGCATCGACTGATATGCGACATGATCTATCTTGGTCACGAAATGACCTTAATGTGAGGTCAAGTTCTGACCTTGACATTCCGAGGTAAAAATGAGAGAAGAACGATCGTGCAAACGAAAATTCACTATCTTTTTTTAGTTCAAAAGCTTTTCATGAAACCTATATTGACAAAAATTGTAATTTTACCCGTTTTTGGCTATGGAGCCTGAACCGTTGATCTCAACTCAATTCTGACGAAATATTGACGAAAGAGCTGTTCAAGATATATCGATTGCTTTTCTCCTATCGATTGCGCCCTCATAGCTATAATAGTTTTTGAGATACCGGCACGTTTTCCGAAAAAAAATATCGCATCATTGCGAAGTTTGACGTTTGATGGCATACGGTCAGATCAGGGCCGTCATGGCCGTCTGGCCATAGGAGGATATAGAGGGCCAGAGGGGGCCACGGGGCCATGCTCCCCCCCCCCAAAGCGCCCGGAAATGGCACAAAATCGACACATTTCTGGGCATAATGATTAAACAAAGGAACTTCCATTGGGAAAAGTTTGGGTTATATTACATGATAGGCAGTAAGGAAGCGAAATCCGAAGCATCCAAAGCATCCGTTCATCCAAAGCATTAATCTATGATGGATTTTTTATGTAGCTTTAAAATCCGATGATTTCTTGTCACAACTTAGGTGGGTACTGTTTGACCTTACGTCATCTAATTATTTCAAACACATAGTATCTTCAATGCAAATTGGCAGTCAACCGCTATTTTGAATCGATTGATAAGGGTGAAAAACGCATGAAGAGACGTATGTATCACATTTTAATCATGTGCATATTCATTTTTATTCTCTAAGCATAGGTACAATTTGGTGCGTCAAGGGAGGTCAAACACGCCCAACGCCGTTCAGGAAAACGAGTGACTAACAACAATGTAAATGTCATTAAATCGCCGGTCCGCCCTTTGAATGCGAATAAAGAACGCACTACGACTGGGCGAATTTCGAGACTGGCCAAAAGCAATCACAGCCTGCTCCCAATATCCCGCTTGCAGTGTCCCTCCACCAGCACAGTACACAATGTATCTGTAGATTATCTCACTTGCATTATATACTATTTCGCTTGCAATGTGCCCTTTCCGATCAAAGCGTGTGCCCTATGCCACCTTTGGGACGCAGTGAAAAATCCTTAAAATATGCCCTGCGAAACATGCTCGGGGATTCTACCTCGAGCACCGACCGCAGGAGACTGGGTATTCGCTTTGTCAGAGTGTGATAGTCTGAAGTATTCCTGAAGTAGGCTTGAAGTACTCTGGAATAATACAGTGCAAACTGCTCTATCCAACAAAGAGCGACTGACGGCTGAGGCACGAATGATGCTATGTTTCGTTGGCGCCATGTTTTGTACTTACGATATTATGTGAAAGCCCAAGTTGATCTCTCCTCATTCCACCAGAACATTGTCTGAAATGATGCTGATACAAAGTGAAACATCAAAACACTCATCTTTCCAATAGGGCAATATCTGGTAGCCATAGCTGTCCCTATATACGCGACACCGGAGGACAAAGCCGCACTATTTTGCAGTAGCAGTTCCGGATTTGTGAATGACACTCGCGTGGTAGCTTCTCCGCATGACTCTCTTCTGGCACCCATGACGTCTCTATATGTGGCGCATGGTGGCAAGTTATGGCATTTTGTCCTTTACAGTAGATATCTCACTGAATTATTTACAAACCTTTTACAGTGTTGCACGCATGTGGCGACCTATTTCTTATCACGAAATCCATTTATGCCTATTTCATTCTTTCGCAGGATGCCTGCTCCATTCCGTGCCTACAAAAAATAAAATATCGCAATAATCGTTGATGCTTTTTAATTCTTCTATCCTCTCATATCGATGCGTTCCTTGGCCCTTTCTCTGGGAAATGATAGGTGTCCGGTGTATGCGTTCAAAATAGATCCCATCATATGCTGCACCCAATCATGCCTGTAATCGCCGCTACAGAGCCCCCACCACCCACACTCCAGCCCGGCTCGGCTTGCGGGGTGGTATGTGGCGTGGGGGGGGGGAGGAGGGAGTGGAAATGGCGTGGAGTTGCACCGGGATGTTACCGTGAGTTTCCATGGTAACTTGATCCGCCCAGGTGTGTTATCGCTGTCACAACATGCCCAAGGGATAAACGAAGGTGAGAGGGATAGGAAGGGAAAAGGGTGGGGCAAATCCGAATGGAACGAAGTTAGCGAAACGGAATATAGCCTGAGAGAACGGAACTGATGGGAACGGAACGGAAAGACACGTGACTTCTGTGTCGGAACGAGCATAGGTGAATGTACGTGTCTAATAATGGTGCTTCCTCGTAAATGGATAACTCTTTGCTCACCCGTGACAGTTTCGCTCGTTTCTCGCCATAGATCGCTTCCACGCCGAATCTTACACACCAACACCGCTGCCCTGCCGGTTCGGTTCGGTTCGGTACCGGTTCGGGGAAGAGCGGTGAACAGAAGCGGTGTGTTTTGTTTGCCGCGGTGTTATTCCCCGCGCCGGAAACGGCCAGACACACTACTCAGAAATTCAGATAGCAACAATCCGTGCGAAACGAGCGCGAATTCTCACGAAAGGCACGGTGTCGAAATAGCCGTCAGCTCGCCGACTAGTTGGCCATAGTTTGACGCGCCGCGGCCCCTCCGCCGCCCGTCACAGTCACGCCCTAGTTTAGACAGCCGTGATGGAGTCATTTGTATTGAAACGCGTGGGTGTCGGAAATGGGGTATTAGCGGGGGTGTTTATTGCCAGCCGATAGGTCGCCGGTGCGTCTAACACCGTTTGGATGTTGCCGCGACATTGTTTGCTTGGCGCGGTGGTCGTCGAGAGGTCTTCCCCTCGTGGATAGAAATCCCCAAAGGGCGTGGGATATTGACGGTCACGGCTTCTAGGGACCGGAAGTCGTCAGATTTCCGATACTTCAGCTTGGTTATACATCGGTTTGGGCACTAAATGTGTCAGGATCTCCGTCCTGTGGACTGACTATTGGCTCCGTTGATGTTATTAGTTGCAATGAAGAACATGCTGACGTAAATACTTATAAGTTATAATTATGTTCAAGTCTGCTTACCTCTGAGCATTTTACAACTACTTTACATGATTCAAGTCGCCAGGTTGTGCCTAACAAGACGTTCGACTAAAAGTGCGAACCTGGATGGGATGTTTGTACCACCGGAGGATCAATTGGAAGCCGGGAAGGCCCATTTTAGGAGTTGTCATCAGTGGCAGGACAGAAGTGCCTTCGGTGACATTATCTTCAGGAAATCCGCGGCAGCACTGCAACCAAAGCTGTTTCACCTGCAAGCCCACGCACTCCTTTCGATATCGAATCCCTGGTGCGCCCACCAACTCCAGTGCAATTCCAGGCCCATTTAGTTTGGGTGCCGCAACACGCACCTCTCAGTCCCCAGAGACACTGCGGTTCCGCGCAGTTCAGGCACCGGTCTTACTCAGTCCGGGGGTCACCGAGTGTCCCACGCTCCTCCCACTCTCTGCCCTCCTCCTCCCACGCTCTGCCCTCCCCTCCCACGCCCCTCTCTCCTCTGATACAGAGGTAGATGTGCTTGCTGTGTGACATTTCCGGTCACCGCCCTCTGCGTGGGCGCAGAAACCGATCAGCCGAGCGCTGGACGTGGGCGCACAACACGGACGGATAGCCGGCATTGCTAGATGAATGTCAAAGACGACTCATATAGGTGGCACATAATAACATTACTGCGGCACCGAATAGGAAACGTGCCGTCCCCAGTGGGAACAACGCGACCAGGAGCGAATACAATCACCGCGAAAATTAGCCGTCTCCCTCGGTGAAAATGCGATCTGTATTTGTCCCCAGTTCTGAGACAGTGTCATTGACACCAGGCGGATGTGGCTCCAAATTCGATGAGGTTACCCCACCTGCTGCAGTCATTCTGGTCATTCTCCGGATGTTCATATAACCGGTAACGTATGTAACACACCTATCTCCTTTTGGTCGAGTGCGCCGTGTTGTAATTATGAGCATCTCGGAAACTCTCCGCATTGGTAACCGCTGGGACTTTCTTCACAGTGCTTACTGGTGTCACACTTCTCATTAGGCTTAGAGCAAAAAGCAAAAACGTAATTCTCATAGTTTCATACCGCTTGGCTTCGTGCTTAAAAAAGATAGGCACTGTTCAGGCATTGACGAGAAAGCAATGGGCTACCGACGGAACAAGTACTCAGCTTTGAAATCGGAAGTCAAGGCACTTGCGGAATGCATTTGTTACTACGGGGATTGTAGAGGAGATCCACTCTACAATCCCAAGTGCTGGTGAGTTCAATGTTTGAGCCGTTCTAAGGAACTACTCTACCTCTTTGCATCGTTCTCATGCAGGTTACGGGCTACATCACTAGGCCTATATCGTTTTTATACCCTTTTTTTGCATCTTGCGAATAAGTTGAGGCGTAAAAATCAGTTTTATATCACATGAATCACGGAATGTCCTATTGGATTCGTTTCCGCGTTCTGGTCACAATAGACACAAAGGAGACATCTCCGACTGTCACCCCTCCCTCCCCCTCCCCTCCCGGGACGCGGAAGGAGCGACGAACGGGGATGGATGATACGCGGGCCAACGCGGAAGTAGGGGAGCGGCAGTGAGAGCCCCGCACCTGCGCCTCCTATTCACCTGTTGTCAGAACGTGCGCCCGTTCCCGGCCGGCTGAGGCTCGCGTCACACCATGCCTCCCTTCGGCTCGATTAGGCCCGGCTCACACCGCGCGATGAGGCCCGGCTCACACCGCGCGATTAGGCCCGGCTCATACGGCGCTACATAGCCAGGAAGGAAAACTCGTCATCAATCACGCTCATCTCTAGAGGGGAGAGAGGTGACTGCTTGTGTCGGGATCAGGTGTGTGTGACAGGGACGGAGCGGTCACGGGGAGATCTTCGTTATGAATACAGCTGTCTATCTCGGCCGGTACAGTTTGGGTGTCGGTCCTACCTTCCTCCCACGTGACTCGCGAAATGTTCGGCCCGTTTCCGAACAGGTCGTGACCTCAGCGATGCCCGAATGGCCGCAAATGAGTAAAATCGCGAGAGGGAGGGTCTCTCTTGGCTATCTCACGTGGCTATCTCACAAAGCAATGGTCCCCGTATTCTGTGGAGAAAGGGATCCGCCCACAGTTCATCCTACTTGGGAATCACCCGGGTTTTTGATCACTGGCTTTTGTTATGCTTGTTTGAAACGAGCAATTAAATGGGGGCTGTAACGGGACTTAACACTATAAACAATTAAAATATGTTATGTTGCCACTTTTAATGAATGATTAATCTGCGTTCTTGATAAAAATCGGGTATATGATTTCATAATTATATTTCTTTCAACAAAGAGTCTCGTTGAAAATAATTGAACGTATAATTCACCTGAAAACATCTTTAACACCTTCGTCGTTTGTAAGAATGAATACCTTCCCTTTTATTGCTTAATGCTTTTCATCATCATATGCACCAATGAAAAGAATTTTTTTTCAACATCTCCGCTCATTTCGAGTCCCCTACAGACATGGGTGGAGAATGTTTGAAAAAGTTACCCCGGCCGGCGACTGGTAGTCATGGGAAAGACGACATGCTCAAATAGTATTTGTAAACGGTTATCAACAAACCCATTCTCCGTTTAATGTAATAATGGATGTTGTGTTTGCTCAAGGATGAACATTTTATCCTAACTCAGCTCATTCAAGTCAGGCCAACAGGTCACATCAAGTGAACTCGTCTCATTTCACTAAGTTTCGCGATAGTGTTGGGGGCCGGAGGCGTTGCTAGCCTTAGTCCCCAGTTGATTTTACGTGTGTAGGTGAAACCGCGGCAAGCATTTGTGTGAAATTCAGTTAAGGTTATAATAAATCAGTTTCGCATCGTGGTTCTGAATTTCGCTCCCAGGTCACCTAGGGTCAGGACATCTGGTCGAATTTGCTAGATAACCATGCTTTAAAAGTCTGCGTTCATGTCATTTGCAGAGCTTGGGTATTTCCTGGAAAGACGAATTTTTTCCACACAAAAATGCTTATTTTGAGTTGTGGCCCTCTTGAAGACAAGCGATTGGTTTTCATGTTCACCTGAAATGTTACTCGCGAGCGAGTCCTAAAAAAGCTATCAAATGTTTTGTTTGCAGTGTTCTAGGTCCTTAAATCACAAGCTGGAAGAAAAGTTGTCAAAGCGCGCTATAAAAGGGAAAATTTGACTTTAAATGTCCTGTGGTGATTTTATTTTTGTGCTGGCCTAAAATATGACGAAATTTCTCTTATGTTAAGCGCTCTTTCAAACGGCGTTGCCACTCCCCGCCACGCAGCCCAGCAGCCGAGTTTAAAAGGGCGTATAACGCCTACTCTACCTCCCGCCTCAACGTTTTCGATAGCGCCGCCATCCTGGTGCCGGTTTAGTTGGGGGAGCCTTAACCCTCGCATGTGTGCGGCGTTTGCCAGCTTCTAATGTGTAGGGGGGGGGGGGTCGGTTGGACCCCCCCCCCTTGCCGTTTGGCCCCTGATCGAGCTAGAGCTTCGCGGAAAAAACGAGCGTGTTGCCCGTGACGAGAGGAAGCCGATGATACCCAATTTTAAGGTCCTAGGTCATTGGTTGACCTTCCAGGTCAGGTCAATGACCCAAAGTCGGGAAAATCGGGACCTGTTAGAAAGTCGTAAAGTGTGGCTGCTAAGGGGTTTTTCGGGATGCTGATCACGAATATCGTGTTAGTTTTGATCACAGATGATGTCTTGAAGCATTTAGACCAGGTCGGGTCAGGTCAGGTCAGGTCAACCAGTAGGCGTCGTGACGGGTATTCGTAGTACGTGTCAACCGCCTCTGACAGCTTCGTAACATGTTACGAAGTCACCAAAACTACTTCGTAAATGTTCAAATGGTTGCTAAATTCGAATTCAGCTCCAAAAACTAGCCTAGAAACATGTAAAACTCGAAAAAGTGACCCGAGGTCACCCGAGGTCACCAAAGGTCAATGACCTGACCTGACCTTCAGGTGACCTTGACACACACGGGAGTAACATCAAATCACATGTTTGAACGTTTGAAACCACGAAAAGCTTGCAAACACGCGGCTAGTGCGAGCCGACATACGCGAAATCGCGATTCCGGCCAAACATGGTCTCGGAAAAGAGGTCACAGGTCAAAGGTCATTTGGGTCAGGGTCATGAAATTTTCAGGGTAGGTGTAAAATTGATCAATGCGAGGGTACTGAAAGTTCCGTCGCGATCGGCCGCTTTTTACGCGAGTTATTCGCGAAAAAACCATGGGGGGGGGTCCATCCGACCCCCCCCCTACACATGCGAGGGTTAAGCCCCGCAGATCTTCTTCGATGCTACCCATTTTGTCTCACTGATATTACCCTAGACCTGTTTTCTTTTGTGATATTATTGTAAGGTGATCTTACGATAGCGACCCTTGAATATCGTTTTATGTTGCATGTTGATCAAACTTATCGGGCTCAGCGATGAAAATATTTGCCCAGAAGTCCCAAACTCAAAATAAATATATCTTCAAAAACTTTAAGAGGTAGATAAGTGTAAAGAGAGACACTTTTGTAGGCAGCACTCAGCTTTTTCTCGGCTGGAGACAGGTTTTAGGATTTATAAAGGCCGTGTTACACTGCCGAATTTTGGCCACGACCCTGTCGCCGAATCACGTCGTGTAGGAAATCGGCGAACAGTTCACCGACAGAGGCGAACAGTTCGCCGACAGAGCCCGATTTGCAGACAACGGGTGGGGGCCCCCCTAATCGTGCGCGGGTCGAAGCTGATCCATGATTCGGCGAATATCGCGAATGAATGGCGAATCTGTTGCGAATAGTCGCCGATACCTTGGCAACAAGTCGGCGCACGTAGCGACATGTCGGCGGTGACTCGGCGAGTGTTTGGCGATCATGTTCGTTTATTATTAGTTCGGCGAACGGCCACGAAATTTTCATTTGTAAAATTCGGCAGTGTAACAAGGGCTTTAAAGCCCTTGTTACACTGCCGAATTTTGGTACACGAATGTGCACGAATATGCAAGTCATCCTAGGTCGCGGACCGATTCGGGATCTTTCTTCCACGGTCTTGGCATTTCGCAGACCAGTCGGTGCCCACCGCGCGACTTTTACGGTTCGTCACGACCGCCACGAATATTTCATGAAAAATGAAAATTTCGTGGCCGTTCGCCGAACTTATAATAAACGAACATGATCGCCAAACACTCGCCGAGTCACCGCCGACATGTCGCTACGTGCGCCGACTTGTTGCCAAGGTATCGCCGACTATTCGCAACAGATTCGCCATTCATTCGCGATGTTCGCCGAATCATGGATCAGCTTCGACCCGCGCACGATTAGAGGGGCCCCCCACCCGTTGTCTGCAAATCGGGCTCTGTCGGCGAACTGTTCGCCTCTGTCGGTGAACTGTTCGCCGATTTCCTACACGACGTGATTCGGCGACAGGGTCGTGGCCAAAATTCGGCAGTGTAACACGGCCTTACCCCGGCCGTGCCGGGGTTGGCTGAAAGTTACCCCGGCCACGGCCGGGGTGGCCGGGGTAGGTTCTCCACCCATGCCTACAGATGTGGATGTCAACAGGGATCTATCGAGAGCCCCTGTGCTGTGCTCGCATTGGGCTGCGTCTTGACTGGGGGCTCCCAGGCTGAGCACTCCGTGGTGGCTACCCATGAATTATGGATCACAAGTACTCCACGCCTTAGCAGCTTGGCGACAACTGGTTTTACAGGTCCTTCCAGCACCGATCCTGCGTCACGTGCATAGCTCTTCTGTATAAATTTAGCTCGGATGCCTCGAATGCGGAATATTTCTGAGGTCACAATTCATGCTGAACTAGTTGCTGCGCAGGGCTCGACATCTACCACCCAAAACGTGCATTTTTAATTATAATAACTGGCATATGTGCCCCAACACAAGCCACCACTTACCCGCGAACAGATATTGCAATAGGTTTATAGATTGAACACAAAATGATGCGACAGAATGATCAAGCAACTTCACTGAGCAGTGTTTCATGCTCATCATCGGCAATGTTTTGGTCTAACTAAGCTGTGCATGGTGGTTGGTGGTAATAAGTTTTATTTGTCATTCATTTGCATTATGATAAAGAATTTGATGAAATAAAACATCATACCAGAGAGATCAGCGGGTTTTATAATAAGCTGAGCTCAGGACATGTTGCTTTCGTGTATTATCTTGTTGACTGGAATCTCCAGGCTCTTACTGCCCTGTGAAACAAGCTTACAACAGGAAGTGACGAATTAACGGCTCGCAAAGGCATCCTCATCGCCAACCAGGTGTGGAGGCTTACGCTAGTTCTTGTGTTATAGACGCGGTGGTGCGGTTCAAACTGTGTATTCGAGACTGCGCAGAGCCAGCGCGATCGCCATTTTTCGATCGCGTTGGATCACGCTTTGTGCAGTGACGAGCGGCTGGTGCAAGATTGGGTGAATGGCAAGTAATCGAATAGGTATTGAGTAACTGAAATAAGGTTAATTTTTGGCTTGTCAAGTGTTGTGTATTATTTATATTACTTGTGATTGACAATGATAAACAATATCACAACGCTCTTCAAATGCATGAATGAATGCATTGGATGAAGAAAATTCATATGCAAGACCAATCAATGCGGTAAGTATTTATATGTTGTATAAATGCCCCATAGCTTAATTATGCATGTGGCATTTAGACAAATCTTCAGATTGAAGATAAATTAGGAATGGAATCAGCTTGCCATTTTGGGGTCAGCTGATTTAGGTACCTACCTATAAATTTGGCTGATTTTAATAAACATATGTTCTTGCTGATTAGTGCAATATTTTATCTAGCTGCACTTTATATGTTAAGTGCATTATTTTATTTTTGGAGTAGGCTCATGGTCTCTGAAGTTAATCTAAGTTTCTTTACTCCCTGCCTGTTGAATAACGCTCTTCATTTCTTCATTCTAGGGGACGAGGCCATCTCCGCTCTGATTGAGGCCCTGGAGTCTGAGGAGAGCGTCCTGGCGCGCGGAGACGTCGACATCGTCGAAAACGCGGGCTTGAAGCTGGTGGTGGAAGGAGAAACTGTATGTGATTTGGGAGAATGCGATATCGCCACCCGGCTGCTGACATGGGCGATAGCGCATACTGTGTTTGGGAAAATATCCACTTGCTAAAGCTAAAAATGTGTTCATATTTGTACAGAAAGCAACCCTGAGCGTGAAGGAATCAACCCGAATAATTAAACATGCCCGAAAGGCTCTGGAGTTCTTTGGCTTGGATGTGTAAGGCAAGTGACACGGCCGAGGGGAAAGCGTTCCTGCAGGCTGATTGCGGGCTGATCGCAGGCTGAATGCGGGCTGGTTGCGGGCTGATCGCATGGGCTGGTTGCGGGCTGGGTGTTCCTGACTGGAGACTTGCAGGCTGATTGCTCAGAGTAAAGAGGAAGGTAATACATTTTCAGGTGTATCAAATACTGTGTTTGCGCAGCAGATGTGACGGCGCAGGTCGATAGCCATGCATGGGAGGTTCAATAGACGAATGAACGGGAATTTTGCGGTATTGCAATAGAACTGAAAGGGTTCTGCAACCGATATTCAGAACACAGGGTGGTTTTCCTATAAACCTCAGGGACTTCTTCACAGACCCTTTAGGGTTCTTATCTAGGTGCTAAGAACGCTCTTATTATAAACCATAAACCTCATAAGAGTCTTTGGAAGAATCGTGTGGATTCTTTTGATGAGAATGCGAAGCCGTCTACGTGAAGAACCATGGGGGTTCTGAAAAACGGTGGCATAACATTTTACCCCACAGGGGTCTAAATACCCCTGTACGTTCTTAACGTTCTTCCAAAGTGTTTTCAGTGTGGTATAACGGAGCGGGGCCTCGCCATATAACGTAAATACGTAGCTACGCCCCACGTAGTACACAGGCCAGCAAGTAGAAACTACGCCAACCGCCAAACTACATGTGAACCTATCACATCTTGTATGCAGGTAGACTTAGAAACTAAAACTTCTTGCACTTGAAACTAAAACTTCTTGCATGCATACCACTAAAAAAACGTGTTGGGAATTGGGGCGTATTCATTTCATTGTCAACAATTGAAAGAAGACAAGTGTGGAGGAGGGTCAGTAAAATGTTCTAGATCGCCAAACCCTGGGGCCTCAGAGAGCGCAGATTCGAGATACTTCGGCGCGCGATATATGAGGCTCCTGACGGGATGACAGTGAAATATGCATGGTTGGTGGGGACAGTATCAGATGGCTTCCGTTCCGGTAGTGAGTGGGAGGGACCACACATCCGCTCAACTTTGGCCTCCGTTCCGATACTACTTTCAATAATAGTTTCCCAGAACCTTCCCGATGAAACAGAACAGCGCGGGACCTGCGCAACAAAGTCTGTCTTGCGGGATATTTGACATCCCTATGTTATTTTAAACTATCCAATAACTTTGAAACTTATATTTACAAGAATAAGACACGTTCAGTACTATTGTGATTGTGAGCTATAGGTTTCGTGAAGCTTGCCACTTCATTTTCCGTGAGCATGCCAATGTGTCACAAAACAGAATAATGTAACACCCGTCGTGTTCAGATCTTGAGTATATTTCGGCCCGGCTGTCACAACATCCACTGCAAAGCAAGGGGGCCATGTATTAGCGTGCAGGAGACGTGCACACTGCAAAGCATGCGCCGGCACACACAACACACATGGACACATCACAATAATAACAGACACAATGTCTTTCAATACACCTGATTTTTTTTTTAGTATTTATCATAAACAGCCACCCTCAAAGTGAAAAATAACGCAAGGCTGGCGTTTCTTCTGTTCCGCACAGCACCCCTGCCAAAGCCGCCCGATACAGCGTTTCAGCTCGGGACACCACGGCTGACACGGGCCACGCGACATAAACGGGCGCCGATCTCAGCCTTCGACAGTATACATTACGCGATTGACACGCTGACTATTTCCGCATACGCGTCTGTCTGGACGTGCTGGCGACCTTGACGGAGCACACGGGACCCTCCCAGGGTGGTGCCGATCCCAGCACCAGCCGCGACACTGGCCTTGAACCAGTGTGACACCAGGCCTCTGGTGACGCGACCGACGAATGGCGATTGTTTGGGCTGTCGGACAAACTTGCTGAGGTAGTTCAGCGGTCAGCGATCGTCCGTCTCGACAAGTTGTACATACAATCTGCGAGCTATTTTAAGTTTTGCATATTGTTGATTTAGGAAGAACTTCAAAAATGTAAGAAATTAGGTTCTTACGAGTTAGGTATATGATAAACGCAAAATATCAAAACCACCAATAAATGTTTCTCAATAAGGTGCAGCAGAACATTCAACATTAACCTCAAACATTAAGAAAACAATTCAATGATTCTTAAATGGCTGAATTACAATAAGCAACGCATATCCTAAGGCAAATGAGGTTGTCTTTGGCTCCCACTCCTTCTCCTAAGTACGCAGCAGTGGGTGCACCTGAAACATATCTTTCATCAGATTTATGCGAAGTGGGAGGTCTTTGTATCTCAAAGGGCCATATACCCAGCTTTTCATCAGATAAGTTCATGCGCCGTCTCATACTTCTGTGCACTGTGCGGTGTCACACACTTTTTTTGAGACGTATTTATAGTTCAAAGTAATTGGGACGAAACAAATGCCGTAACGTCATGTAAACGTAACTTAAAACGTTCTAAGGGTGGCTGCGCGAAAATGTCGCGAATGTGGATAATCCTCTTCATGACGAGCTCAGCCGCATGGAGTATGTGCAAAACTTATCTTGAATTGTGGCTGGCAATGCTTTGTGAGTGTTATTTTTTCAGAGCATATGTTATTGCAGTTTCAAATTGAAGCTGCACTGTGTTCCCATTTCAGTAAGGGACCTATTCATTTAGTGATATCCCCTTGTAGGAACTATGGCGGTCTTCCCGCGACCCAGTGTATTTGTCTGCCCCTGTATGCCGCCCGCCGACTACTGTTGACCCCTGGAGTGGCCGTGTACGGTCACCGGAGCGTGCACGGCACCAATACCGACGGAAGGGCGGGGTGCCGACATCCTCCGTCAGTCCGCGATCAGAGTCCCCCGACCGCCGCTCCCAGCACCGGAATCTGATCAGCCCGGCGGCGGCGAGGACAGGCTGTCACAACACAGTCTCTGCAGCTCGTGAAGTCAAAACTGACAGCTGCGGGAGCTGCCCGTGCAGCTGCTGACGGCACAGCGCAGCTGCGGAGCTTTCTGTGCAGCTAGTGACGTCACAGCTGACAGCTGCGGGAGCTGTCAGTGCAGCTCGTGATTCAGCAGGAAATCAGACGCCGTCTGAAGAATTTCGGAGGTCACCGTATGGGTTTTATGAAGCACAATTACGGAGTCGTATGAGTAATATAAAAGTGTTAGCAAGCTATTACAATATCAAAGTCTTACGAACATTTATTGGATGGCCGTACTTTTTTCCTTACGCATTGCACTATAAATTATAAGCTGATTTCTTCCTTTTTGCAAATATTCCAAGACAGGTAAGGCAGGGCAGGACCTATGCACTTTCCATCCTTATATAAAAAAGTGAACAGTGCATATTACACACTAACTATTTTCTTAGATACGTTTGTAAGACATGCATGGCAAATATGTGTTCTCTTTGACATCAAGGAGACAGCAACCTAACCCAATTCCAATATGGCACACTTCTCATGAACGCTGAAAAACATGCTATGGCCGGCACTGTCTAATGTTCGAACGTCAAGCTCGTCGTCATAAAATAGAAAATGGACAAACCCACTAGACTCGAGCGTCACACGTGTCCGCTAGCTGCCCTCAAAATGCACTGCCCAGAAAACACTGTATTTATCTGCCGTTTAAATGTTTTTGGGTAATACATTTGGAATGCCCCCGAAATACCACGAGCCGTAAATATTAATTATATCTTGGCAGACTTTTGCGGAACATGTATCGTTGATGGCGATAAGATCTAAATGTTTACCGGCTCATGCGGTGCGCCTTGATCGCCAAAACAGCCTCAGAGAAAGCTTTTCGCGTGTATCTCTCTGGATTGGTTTTTCTAAGATTGCAATGATGTGAATGGACGTCTTTGAGAGGGTGTTGTATGGTGCCAGGTTTTCTGTCCTAAATGAGAAGACAAACAGGCTAAACGATCAAACAGACTAATCATTCCAATTTATTTCTTCTTCCAAAGATCAACGGCCACTTTGAACAGATGAAAGACCAATCAAATGACCTCTGGTTGTCACTTGCAAACCTACTTCACTCAGTAAAGTGTACTTAACACCGCAGTGCAGTGCAAATGCAGTGCACACCTTCAGGAAGTCGATTTGTTTATCCTGTGTATGTGTAGCGGAATTCCGTTTCGTTTGAAACTCATCAACATTGACGTTCTAGCATATGGAACTTATCTACAAGCAGAACGTTTCGAACAGCTTGGGTTGGTCAGTGTATTTGACTTGTCGGAGGCCTCCGAAATCTGAAACGTAGATCAGAAAAACACCGCCCTTTGCATCGGCTCTTAGCGTCGTCGTCTACCGTTTATTTAAACACGTCACGCTAGTGCAAGATGCCAAACTGCTAAGGTGGGATAGCCACGCTGATCTCCGACCTTTGTACTTGGGCGAAGCATAGGGTGGACACTGAAGGCGCCCAGAGCCGATTTGTCCTCAGAATGAGCTGACGATGTCGTCAGTGACCAATTTGTAAGAAATCGTGGGATGCAGAGCTTTGTGGACTTAGGGCTGGATACCTTCATGCAGCTGAACACAAGACGGATTTTGCCTATGGGATGGTGACTTAGCACCATCCCATAGAGCCCCTCTGTTTACAAATGGGGAGCGGATGCGAGTGTAAAATATCTTGTCTGTCGATGGGACGTAGGAGCGGTCTTCTCCACGTCGACGGACGGACGGACATGGGAGCGTCATGGATATGAGAGTTCTCGACTGACGCAAGCAGGGTTGTCGGTGACGTCAGGGGCCTATGCCGCGAGCTGGGGGTGACCTGAAGGCTCTGTCAGAGTTGTGGGATGAAAACCAGCCGGTCTGTGCAGGCCTCTGGCCAGAGGTGTGGAGCCCAGTCAGCCGCGGCTTCAGGCGGCATATGCAGACCTCAGAGGTGTGGCCCCCTGGTAGGAGGCACTCGGACTCAACAAACGAACCTCAGAGAGGCTGGCAGAGTGCAGTGTTGAAAACAGCGCCGATGAGAGGCACTGGAATGTTTATTTTCACGCCACCCGACGCCGGGTGTTTCCAGTGTTGTCTGCGTTCTTTTTCTGATGGTTTGGACTTGGGCGAGGTGTCGTTTCGGGGCACAAAAGAACACTAGTTGGATAGTCACTGGGGCTGGTGTAACTTTACAATGCTTGAAAAGGGGACTAACTACGAGTATAGAAGAAGAACCAAACCCAGTCAAGGACATATCAGCATCTTTCAGTGCATTGATATCGATGCAGCACGTATTTTGTGCACAAACTGTCAGTATGATTCAGATCACATCGTTTTGTCATCGATTCAGCATAAGGAGTGGGCTGTGCTATATCGGTGTGGGTGTTCGCACTCATTTTCTTTGAGCTGTACTCACATCGCCCTGTGCCAAGTGTCTCTACTCAGCCAGCCGTCCCTCCTCCCCATATCGCCCACGGTGTCATTAAGACCCCGTTCCGATCGCGTACGACATCCGTTTGCAGTTTCACGTGCCGCAAGTGTAATGGACGAGCATTGGAAAACCGACCCACCTCCCACACCATCCACCTTTGAAAGACGTGCGAACGTCTGTTTGGCAAACTTGAGCAGTCAGCGGATCATTTGATATCGTTTGCTACCTACGTCAGGGCGGGCCGGCCACCCGACTGGGGTCCATTGCACGGCGAACATTGCGGCGGCTATTTTCAGTCTGACTTCACTGAACTTGGCCGACAGTCGTTCGGTAATGTCTCCAGCCATACGAGTGATAATGATCGGCACATACATTTTCACCGCCCGGCGAGCCGCTCACCTAGACGCAGCGCTAAAAGTGGACACTGAGCGCTGGCCGTTATGTGCTCAGATACTGCAGTGTGGACATTTGAGTTAGAACGCACGCTGCTGCGTGTTGCGTTTGAACGGTTTGAACTTAGTGAGCTACATTTCTTCGTGGATGGAAGTAATATCGATAAATTCCGTTCCATCCCGTCTTATCAATCCATCGCACTCTCCACTCTTTATTTCTCTGTCTTTCTCTTCTTTAGGCGTTAGCATGCATTCCTACTTATTTCAAGCCGATTTCCTCGACCCACAATACCGTTAAACCAAGCCTCCCGGACTACATTGGTGCATTCACTCCGGCCAGCCTTAATAAAAGCTGCAAACCGATTGGTTCCTCTTTACCGAATAGCAAGCAAGCATTCCTCTTTCCCGAATAGTAAGCGTGTGATTTACGTCGCAAACACGACTAGCAGCAGTGTTCTTTGCTGACCAGTTACTTCTTTTCCCGCACCGGATGACTTTGTCTATTCGCTGGCTTTCCGAAGCGTTCCAAAGTAAACGTGCTTAGCTTAGGGGCTATGACAGGCATTGTATACAGACACAGTTTATATCTACTTGCAGTGATTGACTTGCAGATTTTGCAGCGGAACTAACCAGCGAAGAAAGCTGTTCCGATGCTCCTCTCTGCTGCCAAATGTGATAATCTTGGAGCATTCCAAAGGCGCTGTATAAGCTAAACGACCGGAACAACGCTTGGCGAAGCTTTTGTAACCGCAGCATGTCGTCGAAGGTGCGCCAAACATGAGATGATCTCTCGGAAACTCGCAATGTTTCCACCATATTTGCAAATGCTCACACAGCTCAGCTTGTCAGCGGAAATAGGCGCTTACAAATACGTTGACAACATTCCATAAACAATGATACGACTAGAGATGTCAATTTGATACCAACTTTTTGGTATACCGATACCAAACCGATACCAACTTGGTTTTGGTATTTCCATCCTAATGTACTTGGTATTTTCTTGGTATTATTATGAGCCATCACTAATGTATAAGAGGCTGAGAAATTGGTAAAAAGTCGGTATTTCCCTCATGTTGTGAAGTTGGTTCGGTATTGGTATTTCCTTACGGTTTATGTTGGGATTTGGTTTGGTATCGGTATTTATATTTTCTGTAATTGACATCACTAGATACGACACTGGTGTGGAGCTGATTTGCATCTCGGGGGTGGTTCGTTCGTCTTCAGTTTCCAAAGGAAGGTGGCGAGCAATGAATAACCGCTACTGCAGCTTTCTGCAAGATTAATTCATCCATTGTCTTGGTTATGTAATTCGTCATGATGTTTGTGTGCTGGTTATACTGTCATTCTCAACGGCTAAATGGCTTAGTGGAGTGTCCACCATGTTTATGACCTCTCCGATGATTTGACGCTAGAAGCTGTCTTATCCGCCGCGGGGATAGTGTCCAATGGCAGTGGTGTCGAAGGGTTTGGCCCAAACGAGTACCGATGACTTTTTAGGCTAGATCGGTACCTGTGACAATCACTCGTGAAGCACGATTTTGTGTGTGCATTGGCTGCATCATTATAGTATTATTATGAAAGCACTGTCTTATATTGAATGACTAAAATTGTACCAGTAATCGCCAAACTGACATGAAACGCTCTGTCACTTTCTCAGTTGGAGCCAGCCATTTCATTCAGCCATTGCTTTTCTACCATCACGAAAGCGTAGCGATGTTGCATCATAGGTCTGATGAATCACTCCCATTTGCAAACACAGCCCTATTACTTGTTTCTAATAAACAATTTTCTGTGTTTCAGGTCACCACCGAAGCTCCTGCGTCAAGAAGACGCAGGCATCGACAGCAATTAGGTAAGTGTTGGGGTCAATCAAAGAAGCACAAAAATAACCAAGGGTTTGCTGTGCTTATTGATATGTTTGTTACATACTTAGGTTTCATCGTGGTTTAGTGTAGAATATAAATAAGTATGTTGAGTCCACAGACGTAAAAATAAACCACGTCTGTGGTATACATATAGTTATTACCTCATTGTTTTCACCGTCGCAGAATGCGGGTATTAGCTGTTTCTGATGTGTGATATATGTTCATTTGTGGTGGGAAGGGTACACCAGACATACGACTCTCTCTCTCTCTCTCTCTCTCTCTCTCTCTCTCTCTCTCTCTCTCTCTCTCTCTCTCTCTCTCTCTCTCTCTCTCTCTCTCTCTCTCTCTCTCTCTCTCCTCTCTGTGTTTTTATAGCTCCACGGAGAAATAATTTTGATATTATGATTACCGTTGTTTTGTGTGGTAGGTAGATGTCAAATATTGACATGCTTCGGACGACGATCTATTTATACAAACTGCAGTGACAATAAACGGAACGTAGGCCTCAACTTCTTGACGCTCTATTTAGACCAAACGCTGTCATTTTAGACTCAAATCGATTGCTGTACCTATGTTGCGTGACAGATGAATTTGCTGGTTTATTAACTGACTCGAGATTCATGCATATTCCACATTGTTGACACCCTGTCGCTTATGTCTATCATATTTACCCATACATAGCAAATATCCTTATTATGTAATGGACTCTCTAACAGAGCATATTGGAAGTGAATGTACGAAATTTACATCAAATAGAAACAGAAATAAACATTATAAGATAGGCTGTATTTACATGACTCAAATATTCATGTCTTCTTTTCTGTTTATAACGTCACTGTTCTGTTTATGACGTCATTGGTCTATATTTATGACGTCACTGGCCGCATCTCCCCAGGCGCGGCGTGGCGAGACGAGGAGCTGGCGATATCGGCGCAGTTCGAGCGCTGGTCCAACTGGTCAGCCTGTCAGAAGTGTCGCCAGAGACGGCGCCGGCGCTGCGTGCGACCCGAACAGTGCGGCGAGAGGAAACTGGTGGTGAGTGCAATTTGTGCCCTGCGGCCGATTTTATAAAATGATCCAAAAAATACGACTGGTGTAGTTTTCCACACGTTTGGCTGGATTTTACGCCCAAACAACTGGTGCATAATGCGCCTTCTGATCCAAATACCATCCAAATCCACCCATCACCAGCCGGTGTATTTTCTGTAAAAAATTACCAACCTTTATGAAATCGACCGCACAGAAGACACAGCCGTGAGTATAGGTAAATGTTCGTGAGCACGGGTGAATGTCAAGGATTATGGGTAATGTCCGTGAGCACGGATCACGGATAAATGCCCGTGAGAGCAGCAGAAATGTTGTACGTCGCCGTCCACCAGTAACATTGCTTGTCCACTGTCCGTGTCGTGAGTTTGGGTCACATTTCTGGACGTGCATGCACTCAGTGCAGTCAGACCGCCTGTTCACGAGAGGTGGTAGTTCCTGCTCACGGGACCAGAAGCGGTTGCAATTTGCAGCCTCATCACACCTTGGGACTGTAGTGGGAGCAACGACCGCGGGGTTAGCGGGGCTTTCCGACCGCCGACAACAAATTAGTCGGCGAAACAGAGACTCGCAAAGGCAGGCCAGAAAATTCATCTTGGTGGATAGAAAATGATGTTAATTATGTGGTTTTGCAAGTGCAAGGTGGTCGCGGTTATGAAATTAGACAGATTGAGACATTACATACGCCTAATTTTTTCTCAGCTTCACGCATCACGCCCATTTCGCGTCACCGCCAAATGGATCCGTGATTTGGCACTCGGGGAAAAGAGTATTGTGCACCGTGTGCCTTCCACTAAACAAATTGTCAAAGATGCCCTCAACTAATTACTGATTATCACAAGGCAAATCACAGCAAAACATAAAGTAAATATCCAACCCAGCTAAGTCTGAGCGTACTGCACTTCTCAGGTATTGCTATATAAATTCCGTGTGCTTACTCGCTCTTACCCAGCGCAGCATTTCAGATCATTGCATACCTACATTTCCGGTCGTTAGATATAAGCACAACCTGAACCAACACATTTCGAATCCAAACACCCGCTATCAACACCAACGATCAACGCCACTAACGTTTACTCAGCTCCATTCTACTCACTCGGCACGTGACTAAATTAGCCGCGCCCTCGGCGGCCCCGTGACGGTGAGCGTGACAGACGTGACACCGCGGGCGTGACGTGACGCTGCGTGACCCGGCCCGTGACGCCGCACTGTGAGCGTATGATGCGTGTCACGCAGGGGAGCGTGCGTGGGCGTGTGTTGTTGCAGGGGATCGACTGCCCGGCTGACCCGGTTAGATCAATGTATGTAGTTCGTGGCTGTGAGTTAAATCGCAGCCCAGTGCGCTCGTGGCTGTGAGTTGAATCGCACTCCGGGGAGACAGCCGAGGTGATAATTAACGCGGAGAGCGCTGAATGGAAATACCAGAGTGCGGTGGGCTAGTCTGACTTGAGCTTGTGTTGGAATCGAGGGATGGTTGAGAGAATTTTCATTCGTCGAAGCATACAGTTGTCGAATCGAAGCATCTAATTGGCCGTTTTCACGACGGGCTATCCGGCGAATGCACCTAATTTTACCAAATCTGCACCTAATCTCTTTTACAGCAAATATCTGTATTTTTTAATTTATTTCAGTGTTTTCATCGATGATACTCTCTGATAATATGACAAAGCAGGCATATAAGCAATTAGTGCAACCCTAGCTGATAGCTAGTAAGAGACACACTGAACCTGATTTGACCAAATCTGCACCTAATCTGCACCAAATGTGCACCAGATGTGTACCAGGTGGCCGTCGTGAAAACGGCTATTTTCGAGCTGATTATCATTTTATTGCGGTATTCTTGTGGACTTAGTTCGACTTGTGCTTATGTTATTTGCCTTTTATCTCTATATGATAATGTGTTATAATGTGATAAATCACCAGAGGTGAACACCAGTGTAAAGTCGCTCACCAACATACCAAAACAAAATAGCTTTAATCACAGTTCTCTCTGAATAGCTTCACCTTGCTGAAACCCGCCTGAATAATTCCGTGTCTTGCGACGCCTTCCCATCACGATACATTCAGCTATATAAGTCTCACCCCGTCTAAAAATACATCCGCACGATAAGCCCATTTCCACTACCGTTTAGGCCATCACATCCGAAACTGAATCCTTTGCTGAGCGGGCTGTCACCGCCGCTAAAACGGCGACGAATTAGCGCTATTTGAGGCCACCATCAATCACAGGACGCTGGTCGACGACGACCGCTCGTCACGCCACCGAAGGCGCCAACTCCTGAAATGAACGACGGTACTTTGCCTGGACACGCATGAATGAATGGTCGCCCCGGCCGGCCGCCTCATTCACGGAAATATGGAGTTCGTCGGGCGGTGTTGTTGCGAGCAACAAGCTGTTATCGTGGTAATGGGTGATGTGTATGTGAGAGAAGGTCTTACTTTTCAAGATCAATTAAATGTGCCACTGCTTTAGATTAGCAAAATTGTTGAATAGCACATGGAACGCTTTGACATCGGGACTGAGAAAGGACTTTATCACGCTTATCTCTCTGCAAGATCGGATTGATCTTTCGAACTTTCCGTTTATTTTCAAGATATTGTGTAGCTTCTCGTGGAAGCTGTAGGAGGATGTGAGTACCTAAAGCGTCGCGGTCAGACTAGGGTGGCTGACACCTGCAGGTCACAGGGTCCCCCGCCCCGCCGTGTTGGCTACGTGCCAATCGGGCACGACGGGCCAGTGTTGGTGTTGGGGAGGGGGGGAGGGGAGGGGGATGCATGACGGACACCCTACACCCCAGCTGGAGCTGCTCAACAGCTGGGAGGGAGGAGGGAGGGGGGGGGGGGCGCAGCGGCAGGTGACGACGGAGACACGGCTGCAACTTTTGGCTGAAAGCGATCAAGACAAAGTCATAAAAATGAAGGCAAAATATTGCAATCAAGATGATAGCTCAGATGCATTGTTATGCAGCCCAGGCCCATTTTCGCTAATTTATTTGTCATGGTTTGGCCGCATTATTTTTAGTATTTTTGCTTGCCCTGGATCTAATCTTTTGACATCGCGGTTACCCTCATGAAGCAGGAGAAGTAACTGGGGTGATTTACGACTTGGCTGCGTCATCCCGTATCGCGGTATCAGTTTGTATGTAAACTCGCCCATAACCTGATACCCAGTCGCTGGCGTCATCGACTACTGCAGCAAGGCGAGGTGACGATAGAAGAAACCCTATCCCCAGACTTACACCCACGGCCTAATCGCTATCCGTAGATTGGGGTGAGGGCGGCGGGCGGCTGGGATGGACCTGTAAATTTGGGTAATTATCGTAGTTTGGAATTTGGGGTTGCCAGCCGATGTTTCCGACACTTGAGTTCGTTGCTGTAATTGAGTGATAACGCTCTCTTGCTTTTGCTTAAAAATTGATTTTAGTTGGGAAGATGTGCTGAGAATCTTCTCCACATTAGGTACACTCATGTGTCGTAAGTAAAATTGCGTCGGCATTATACGAAAA
>NW_024884018.1:0-29807 GCF_019059575.1 Amphibalanus amphitrite | reverse complement strand
TTTTACATACGCGCCGGCCGAGGGGGGGGGGTACGACCCCCCCCCTCGCCGTTTCGCCCCTTGTGGAGCTAGCGCGTCGCGGAAAAAACGAGCGTGTGCGCCGTTACGAGACGCAGAGATTGGTACCCGATTTTAAGGTCCTAGGTCAACCGGTGACCTCTGAGGTCAGGTCAAGTGCCCCAAGGTACGGTTCAGTTTTTGGTGAATAACTTCGCAAAAAACGGCCGCAGAGCGCCGATTTTGGCAGCATCGTGTTCGTCTCGCTCAGGCGCGTCGAATGATATACTTTTTGTCCGGGTCAGGTCAACTTGGGGTGTTGACCTCAGGTCAAGGTCAGGTCAGACTCCCAGGTCACGAAGTTGGTCGAAAGAGGTCATGTCGCATATCATTCGATTCGGCAGGTCTTCCTGAGTCCATTGGTGGCTTTCCCGACTCGCTAGCTCAATTTGATCAAGAGTTATTGACGAAAAACTAATATGACCTTGATGACGTCATAGATGACGTCACACAAGGTCAACATTGCAAAAGTGACGCATCTAACCTTGCAAGGAGTGCATCAAATCACGATTCTGTGTGCTTGAGATAGTTGGAGATCGTTCCCGGCGCCAGAATAGCAGTTTGAATTTTTCCCCATTGACTTATTATGGTGAGGTCACGAAAATGACCTGACCTCATATGACCTTTAGGAAAAATCCGAGATATGCAAGTTGTGGGACTCATAATGGATACTAGATCCTGCAAGTTTCATTTCCCTGTGACATCTCCTCTGGCAGTGAGGGCGTTGCGAAGTTGCGACATCTGAAGACCGTGCAGAGGTTCACTTATGACGTCATAGGTCAGTGACCTGACCTGACCCAAAAATGCGGTTGGTGTCAAAAGATGCGGCTTGGATCAAAGGTCAGGTATGCCAAGTTTCAGCTCGCTATCGCCAGCGTGTTCGGAGCTATCGTGAAAAAACCCTATGGGGGGGGGGCGGCACCCGCCCCCCCCCTCGGCCGGCGAGGGATAAAACCGATATAAATAAACCAAAGACAATGCCAGCAACGAGACAACAGAACGTATTGAATATCAGTTTACAATACATACTTATTCAAACTTATAACAGACTTGCCGTATAGACGACACAAAGCGCTTCAATGATCACCTCGCTGTAGAAGATACACGCAGCGCCCCTCACCAGCGCTCGGAACAGACTGAAGGCGCCGGCTCACCGGCCGGCTTCCGATCGCTGTTGAGAATTAGAGCTGCCAGATTTCCAATGGAAGCAAGCTCAGTTCCCGAATGTTCTGTTACGAGAAGTAATCGAAACGCTAGAATTATGTATCCAGTGCAGATTTTAAGAAGACTAATGGGATGAACAGCCGTTTTTAAAGAACTTGGCATACCATGTGTCCGTGTTGTAATTGATAACATTGATAATCTGGCAGCTCTAATACGTCAGCTGATAGGACCTAATTATCGTGGTCGGCCGCATCTGGCCCATTCTGCCGGCGACATCAGTTTGTTCTAAGCACTGGTGAAGAGCGGTGCGTGCATCTTCTACAGCGATGTGATCGTTGTAGCGCTGTGTGTCGTCTGTACGGCAAGGCTGTTATAATTTTGAATAGTATGTTCAGTGAACTGGTATTCAATACTTTCACTTGTGTCGTTGCTGCCTTTGTCTTTTTATCTGTCTAGAATCTTCAGTCTTTTCTTTAACATCCCTTGTCGTGAAATATAATCATGATAAGTTACGTTATATAAAACCGACATAAACCAAAGACAAAGCCAGCAACGAGACAACAGAACGTATTGAATATCAGTTTACAATACATACTTATTCAAACTTATAACAGACTTGCCGTATAGACGACACAAAGCGCTTCAATGATCACCTCGCTGTAGAAGATACACGCAGCGCCCCTCACCAGCGCTCGGAACAGACTGAAGGCGCCGGCTCACCGGCCGGCTTCCGATCGCGGTTGAGAATTAGAGCTGCCAGATTTCCAATGGAAGCAAGCACAGTTCCCGAATGTTCTGTTACGAGAAGTAATCGAAACGCTAGAATTATGTATCCAGTGCAGATTTTAAGAAGACTAATGGGCTGAACAGCCGTTTTTAAAGAACTTGGCATACCATGTGTCCGTGTTGTATTGATAACATTGATAATCTGGCAGCTCTAATACGTCAGCTGATAGGACCTAATTATCGTGGTCGGCCGCATCTGGCCCATTCTGCCGGCGACATCAGTTTGTTCTAAGCACTGGTGAAGAGCGGTGCGTGCATCTTCTACAGCGATGTGATCGTTGTAGCGCTGTGTGTCGTCTGTACGGCAAGGCTGTTATAATTTTGAATTAGTATGTTCAGTGAACTGGTATTCAATACTTTCACTTGTGTCGTTGCTGCCTTTGTCTTTTTATTCTGTCTAGAATCTTCAGTCTTTTCTTTAACATGCCTTGTCGTGAAATATAATCATGATAAGTTACGTTATATAAAACCGACATAAACCAAAGACAAAGCCAGCAACGAGACAACAGAACGTATTGAATATCAGTTTACAATACATACTTATTCAAACTTATAACAGACTTGCCGTATAGACGACACAAAGCGCTTCAATGATCACCTCGCTGTAGAAGATACACGCAGCGCCCCTCACCAGCGCTCGGAACAGACTGAAGGCGCCGGCTCACCGGCCGGCTGCCGATCGCGCTTGAGAATTAGAGCTGCCAGATTTCCAATGGAAGCAAGCACAGTTCCCGAATGTTCTGTTACGAGAAGTAATCGAAACGCTAGAATTATGTATCCAGTGCAGATTTTAAGAAGACTAATGGGCTGAACAGCCGTTTTTAAAGAACTTGGCATACCATGTGTCCGTGTTGTAATTGATAACATTGATAATCTGGCAGCTCTAATACGTCAGCTGATAGGACCTAATTATCGTGGTCGGCCGCAACTGGCCCATTCTGCCGGCGAATTCAGTGTGTTCTGAGCACTGGTGAGGGGCACTGAGTGTATCTTCTACAGCGAGGTGATCATTGAAGCGTTTTGTGTCGTCTGTACGGCAAGTCTGTTATAAGTTTGAATAAGTATGTATTGTAAACCGATATTCAATACGTTCACTTGTTTCGTTGCTGCTTTTGTCTTTGGTTTCTTTCTGTCGGTTTTATATAACGTAACTTATCATTATTATATTTCACGACAAGGGATGTTAAAGGAAAGACTGAAGATTCTAGTGCAATGATTGTTACAATTGTTTTTAAAATCTTGCACATGGCAGATTTATTATCGCTAAATCTCGTGACAAAAAATCGGATACAAAATAAAAAGACAAAGGCAGCAAGGACACAAGTGAAGTATTGAATACTAGTTTACTGAACATACTTATTCAAAATTATAACAGCGTTGCCGTACAGACACACCGCTACAACGATCTTATCGCTGTAGAAGATGCAGGCACCGCCCTTCACCAGTGCTTAGAACAAACTGAAGTCGCCGGCAGAATGGGCCAGTTGCGGCCGACCACGATAATTAGGTCCTATCAGCTGACGTATTAGAGCTGCCAGATTATCAATGTTATCATGTACAACACGGACACATGGTATGCCAAGTTCTTTAAAAACGGCTGTTCAGCCCATAAGTCTTCTTAAAATCTGCACTGGATACATAATTCTAGCGTTTTGATTACTTCTCGTAACAGAACATTCGGGAACTCAGCTTGCTTCCATTGGAAATCTGGCAGCTCTAATTTTCAACCGCGATCGGCAACCGGCCGGTGAGCCGGCCCCTTCAGTCTGTTCCGAGCGCTGGTGAGGGGCGCTGCGTGTATCTTCTACAGCGAGGTGATCATTGAAGCGCTTTGTGTCGTCTATACGGCAAGTCTATTATAAGTTTGAATAAGTATGTATTGTAAACTGATATTCAATACGTTCTGTTGTCTCGTTGCTGGCTTTGTCTTTGGTTTATGTCGGTTTTATATAACGTAACTTATCATTATTATATTTCACGACAAGGGATGTTAAAGAAAAGACTGAAGATTTTAGACAGAATAAAAAGACAAAGGCAGCAACGACACAAGTGAAAGTATTGAATACCAGTTCACTTAACATACTTATTCAAAATTATAACAGCCTTGCCGTACTGACGACACACAGCGCTACAACGATCACATCGCTGTAGAAGATGCACGCACCGCTCTTCACCAGTGCTTAGAACAAACTGAAGTCGCCGGCAGAATGGGCATTAGGGTGACCCTTTTTGCAACTTTTTTTTAGAAGTTAGCCAGCACGCCCCTAGATCGACGTGGCTTGATGCCCTGAGTACAAAAATACCATTTTTGACAATAAATTTTGAATTTGGAAGCCCGCCCCAAAATTTAAAGATGGGAAAATGAGCATATTTTTGCGATTCTGGCACTTTCGGTGCAGGTATTCGATAGTTGCTATTTAAAAAGCATAGTGAAATGGCATAATATAAGTTACGACACTAATTCTGCGCCGGCATGGCAAGTTTCATACATCTACACCCGTTTTACCGCTTTTTATCGCTGTTTTTTCCGACGAGAGTCAGCCGCCCGCAGCTCCCGAGTTTCATAGATCTGTCCATAGATGGCAGCACAATGGGCTTCACGTCTCGGCTTTGGGGAAGGTTTTCAGAGTGTCTTTTAGTGTTGTTTCCATTCCAGTATGAAGGAACTGGCATGTTTTTATGTTTTTGTCGCCATTAGCCCTATATTTGATCACATTAAAATCACATTAAGTCTTCTTAAAATCTGCACTGGATACATAATTCTAGCGTTTGGATTACTTCTCGTAACAGAACATTCGGGAACTGTGCTTGCTTCCATTGGAAATCTGGCGGCTCTAATTCTCAACCGCGATCGGTAGCCGGCCCTTCAGCCGGCGCCTTCAGTCTGTTCCGAGCGCTGGTGAGGGGTGCTGCGTGCATCTTCTACAGCGAGGTGATCATTGAAGCGCTTTGTGTCGTCTATACGGCAAGTCTGTTATAAGTTTGAATAAGTATGTATTGTAAACTGATATTCAATACGTTCTGTTGTCTCGTTGCTGGCTTTGTCTTTGGTTTATCTATGTCGGTTTTATATAACATAACTTATCATTATTATATTTCACGACAAGGGATGTTAAAGAAAAGACTGAAGATTCTAGACAGAATAAAAAGACAAAGGCAGCAACGACACAATTGAAAGTATTGAATACCAGTTCACTGAACATACTTATTCAAATTATAACAGCCTTGCCGGTATTTCAATCCCCCTATATTTGATATTTTGTTGGTATTATGAACCCATACTAATATATGACGCAGATAAATTGGTATAAATTTGGTATTTGCCTCATGTTCCTAGGTTGGTTCGGTTTCGATATTTCTCACGGTTTTGGTTGGTATTTTGTTTGGTATCGGTACTCTGGTTTTCTATAATTGACATCAATAGTAGCAACCAACAGCGCAGAACTAACATGCTCGGTCCGAGCTCAACTCGGCAGATGTCAGCTCACACCGCGCCGAACAGTTTCACAAACGGCAAATTACCGAGGTTACCACAATCACGAATATGAATGATCATTATGATCTGAATGATCATACAAATACTTGTAATTGTAAGAAGTGTTGCCCGCATTTGTAATTGTAAAGAAGTGTTGCCCGCAAATCGTAGTCACTTATGTTCACAATAAAGTAATTGAGGTCTGATGCGTGAAATTCATGGCATGCGAATCGGTAACCAGTAATATCGCGGTAGGGGAAGACAACAGGTCATGTATAATGTGCAGAAAAGCCCGCCAAACAAATACATCGTCATGCATCATGTTACGAATGCTAGTCAAAAATCGCCGGAACTATCGTTCTCATACATACGGCCACGGGAGAGGGGGGATGAACGTCACAATGAGCAGTTGCACAGCAAATGGATCGTACAATTATCAGTTACACTTTGATCATAACGAACTTTACCTAGCACCGGTATAATTCCTCCCCGCTTGCCGCTCTTGTCTGTCATCTGATGATCCTCACAACTATTTCAATGATGAACTTCATCACCCCGACCCGCACTCTATTTCCACCGAAGTGTTCACTCCATGCAGCACTGTCAATCCCGTGACAGAAGGTGCCGCGCCGACCGTCCGCCGTCACGCCACCATGCCTCCATTAACCTTTGGGTGACAATCCACGATTAACTGTAACTGGTAACTGTAACTGTTAACCACGGTTTAACCACGGTAACTGTGCCGCCTCCTTGGGGCACGCTTATTATTACCCTACAGCCCGCACCGGGGCCGCCGATTTGAATCCGGTCATCTTTCTCCCCGCGCAAGCAGGGACTTCCACACTGCAACTTCGAGCTGTGTCGCCGGTCTTGAGCACAGGGCCGACTGGCTATCCGTAGTTTTGCAGATGACTGGTGGGTTCCCCCTGTTCATCCTCTGAGTGGTCCAGCGGCCCGCGCAGCGTTGCGACGAGGTCCACCATCTCGGTTCTGTAGCTGCAGCATGTGACTGGCCCGCCTGAGCTCCTCGACGTCGGCCCGCGGCCCGAGAGAGAACAAGCTGGGCCGACTGGCCGAGCTAGGCTAATTGCACCAGGTCCATGCCGCCGGCCGGTGCCGTGCATGGGGCCTCTGGACTGGGAGATGATCGGATACAGCGAATGCTGCCACCGCCGCCCCAGGTGAGCTACACGTACCACCGCCACTCCACCGGTCCGCTAGGTAAGCCCTGCCACCGACGTGGAAAGCGAACTGTAACGCACAGGGAACGAAACCCATCAGCAATCGGTGTAGGGGAGGGGATAACATTGCACAAGCGGACAGGAAACAGCACTGATATAGCATCTAGATAAGGTTAAGTGGTATAAATGAAAGACACACACACACGCACGCACGCACGCACGCACGCACGCACTTACGCACGCACGCACGCACGCACGCACGCACACACGCACGCACGCACGCACGCACGCACGCACGCACGCGGTGCCGGAAGTCTGAGTCGCCCAAATCTTACCGACTCCGGATCGGTGTCAATCCACTCCTGATCGGTGTCAATATAGCATGGCCCAAGACACTAAAACGTTCGTTGATGCTTCAAAGCCAGATTTGGTCGTAGTAAAGACAAAGCTTACGTTTTGAACAATCCTTTTCAGTTAAAATCAGAAACAACACTTGTGCCAGAACCTCTTCATAGCTCTGCACATTACTTTAAAACATATTGCAATTTTAGGTCTTGCAATCTAAGAGCGTGCAAAGAATTGTTGCAGGCAAGATGAAACATTTCTGACAAACCCGGAGTCAGTCATCAAATCGTCCATCGACTCTGCACACCTGTCAGTAGTTGTGTCGGTTGTAAAATGCACAAAGGTGTTTCAAAGTAGCTACAGCAAGCAAAAGACTGGCTCATCAACCTGACCTACCCGCGTGACTTTCATGCTGCTGAGCTGACGTTTGTCATCCATGCTGCCGCCGGCCGCTCCAGCAGCCCAGTCGCGAGTGTACGATCCGCAGCTCTGCGTTGGCCCGGCTTCAGCTTCACGTTCTGAAAATGGGATCCATTTCATATCAATTCATTGCTGATTGAGGATTATCAATGGACAGGTGACATATTATAGTGCATGTATGGCCTAAACTTTTGAATTCATTTAAAAGGGCATTTTTTTCAATTCACGCATTTTCTTGCGTTTTTCCCCCTTTTAAATGAATTCAAAAGTTTAGGCCATACATGCACTATAATATGTCATTGCTGATTGTGATGGTTAACCCTTGCCCGCACATGCCATTTTCCCATCCTAGAGCGCACATGGGGGTGGTTGCCACCCCCTCACCATTTCGTTCCTGTTGGAGATAGAGCTTAGCGGTGAAGACCAAAAAGATTCTTTGGGAAGAGAAAAAACCAATGATACCCAGTTTTACCTTCTCAGGTCAGTCATTGAACTTCCAGGTCAGGCCAAACTAAAAAAATGTTGCTGTTTTGGGTCACCGTTGGATATCAAGTGCGCTGCTTATCATATACCGACGACGATGCTGTTTTCTGCTGCCAAGCCAGCTAGAACCTTTTTGTCACACTACCCGACCAGATTTTTGCTGCTGAGGTCATTTCAGGTCAAGTTAGGTCAAGGTCTATTATATGTGTTTGTATGTCTGTGTGTGTCTGTGTGTATACTGATGTGTGCACCGATTTTTTGTGTGTCCATATTACATAAAATCATGATCTGAGAAGTTTTTACCAAAAATGCAGTCATAAAACTCCACGAAAAGTAAATTCAGCTTGCCTAAAACGCAATTATCTTAGATGACCTAGGTTGACCTTGACCCTGACCTTGACACCTGTACATCGTCGAACAACATGTTCGATGATAGGTGGGAGGTAAGACTGGCAAAAAAGGCCGAAATCAAGGTGTCAAAAGCTCACAAGGCCCATGGCAAACGCAAGATGTTGAGAATTGGCCATTTGGGTCATGACGACCTGAAAAACAAGGTCATGTCTCCGAAACCAAAATTCACAGAAACTTGAAATTTTCGGTAGATATTAAGAAAGGATAGAGCAGCAGCTATACGAAAAATCAGCCTTCTAGCTTAAAAAATGTTGAGTTCAGAGCAGAAAGACTAGCTGGGGGGAAGGGGGTGGCAACCACCATGTGCGGGCAAGGGTTAAGGTGGGATGGTCACCCTAAGCAATACTGCTATCGAGGGGATTGAGAGCGCGGACGACCTGACAAAACAAGCGGCCGCCTTGTCCTTAAACGCCCACTCACTGACCAGGGCGGTTCACTGTGCGGCCACGCAGGAATGGCGCGACAACTGCTCAGAATCACTATTCAAGCCACTCCTCGGGAGCACGTCGCCGCTCCCTATCCCCGGAGCGGACCGAGAGGATGCCGTTTCGGTGCACCAGATAAGGGCGGGCCACTGGAGCCGCTCGCTCCAATAAGGCACCGAATCGGCTGTCTCAACTCCGCGGCGTGCCAGCAGTGCCTAGACAAGCGGTGCCCCGCGGCGCAGAGTGTGCCGAGAAGAGGGTGATGTGCCGGAGCACATGCTGCTCCGCCGTCATTAACATCGGCACAAATTTGTGGCCCCGGAGCTCACGGCTCCAGCTTTGTTTCACGGCATGAAGCAAGAGTGTGCTAACACTATTCAGGCATTGGGTTTCTGTGGAAATGAAAAACTCATTCGGACGCTCAAACATGGGAGAGCATACAAGCCCCCGCCCCCGGAACACTCTGTCTGGTTCATATAGCCTTGATCGGTAGATGTGCACACTGCACATGTGCTTTATATAAAAAGGCCTTAATTTTCGCACAAATAGGCACCTAATTTTTGGCTCAAATCACACAAAAATTTCAGCGCAAGATCGGTTGCGCCAAATTTCGGCGCAAGAGGGTCTCACGGGCGTCCGGCGTAGTGTATGAATGTTTTCCAGTCTGGCCAAGAAGCCCCTACGAACCTGGACTAGGATGATAGGACCAGGTCTTCACAACTGAATGTCTATGGATTCAGCAGGAATTCCCCACACTCAATAACAATGCTTGACCACTGGCGGATCCAGGGATTTAGCACGGGGGGGGGCATATCAAGTCACGGAGCCAGACCTAGGGTACCCCCAAATCCCATTTTCTCATCGGACTTAGGCCACTTTATTTTCGTCATAGCCCTGACACGTGTTTTTTTTTTCTAAAAAAAAACAGAAATGGTTCGACACCTGACCCCCATTGGCAGATCCAGGAGGAGGAGGCTTTTGGGACAAATACCCGGGCAGCGCCAGAAATCGACGAAAATTGGTGGGGACGTTGGGGCCCTCAGCACCTCAGAATGACGGGTGTATAGAGCCGACCCGGGGCCGCCGGTGTGGAACCTTAAGAGGTACTGGCGTGGGACCATCAAAGGTATCGGTGTGGGTTCCCCAGAGGCAGTGGTGTGGGGCGCTCAAAGGCACTGGTGCAGGAACCACAAAGGAGCCGGTGTGGGCCCTCTAAGGTGCTGGTGTGAGGCCCTCACATGGACGTCGTTGTGGTGCCTCAGACACTGGTGTGGCGCTAAGCCCACACCATTCACAGATGGCTGTGTGAGGGGCCATTGGAGTTGTTTGTGCGAAATGCGAATGCTTAATAATCCAGTAGGACCTCTCAGAGACCGACAAAGGGCCCTCAGAGGCCGGTAACAGGCCGTATGATGCCAACAATGGGCCTTCACAGGCCGGCAATTGAGGGCCGGCAGTATCTTCAGGAGCCCTGTGGGGTCCTTAGAGATCGGCATGGTCCTCTCAGACGCCGGTGGGGCCCTCAGAGTCACCGGTGTAGGACCTACAGAGTTTCCAGTGGCTGGCTGCCAGAGGCACTGGTGTGGGGCCCCAGAGGCGCCGGTGTGGGACCCTGAGTCGCCGATGATGTGGGCCTCAGGAGACACTGGTTTCTCAGAGGTGGCGGTGTAGGGCCCTCAGACGCGTCTGTGTGGTGCCCTCACAGTCGCCGGTGAAGACTTTCAAAGGCATCGTTGTTGGAGTCCTCACTCCTCAGTCCCCAGAGACACATGCATCTGGGCAAGGGGTCTTCAAGAGACCAGCAAGGGCCAGCAGAGGGTTTCAGTTGCCTTGCGGGATTCTGGAGACCGGCGTGGCACTCTCAGGCGTCACTGGGATCCCTCAGACTCACCAGTGTGGGGCCCACATAGTGCAGGTAGGTAGCCGTCAGATGCGCCTGTGAAAGACCTTCAGAGGCGCCAGTGTGGGGCCCTCAGAGCCGCCGCATATGTAGGGCCTTAAGAAATATTGGTGTTAGTCCCTCAGATTGGCGGTGTTGGGCCCTCAAAGGCGCCGGTGTGAGACCCTCACAGGCGCCGTTATGGGCCCTTAGAGACACTGGTGTGGAACTGTGGAGCCGTTCCATGCGGGTGGGCCAGGACCCTAATTAGAGCTGACGCTTAATAGGTCAGCAATGTCACTCAGAGGCCAGCACAGGGCCCTCAGAAGCCGGAGTGGGGCCCTTATGGAGATGTGTGATGTATGATGTGATGTGTGATGTGACTCAGGAGCCCGTGACTCTGTGAGGTGCCCTCACGAGGCCTGCGGGTCTTATCTCAGTCGAAATAAGGCACGCTTAGACCCTGAGCGGCTAATTGGCACTGCAGGGCCTCTCGGGCCCATAGGGCACCATGCATCTAGTGAGGCGGCACGCGCCCCTTGTGCCCCCCCCCCCCCTCCCCGGTTACGCTGCGCTGGCTGCGGCCATACAGGTAAATCATATTCTAACCATCCCTATTCCCAAGCATAGGCGGCGGCCGATTCCTGCATGATTTGCGCAATATGAGTGCCATCGTTAGACAACACGGTCAAAAGGGTTGAAGCGGCATGACTCCCCTGTGGTTAGAACTAAGAAGCAGCATATTTTTAGACAAAATAAAGCAATGACAACTAAATTGAGGTTATTAAAACCAGTGGCGCGGGAACCGGGAGGGGGGTCTAGAGGGGGCTGAGCCCCCCAGCCGAAAAGCTGGGGGGGGGCTCGTAATGTATTTGAGCCCCCCCTCCCCCCAGCTGGAGGAATCGAAATCGGAAATCTACCAACATCATTTCATAGATTCATACATAGGCGCGGGAACCGGGGAGGGGGCAGTGGGGGAAGCTTGCCCTCACAATTCTGCGGACGTGGGGCGGTCCACACAACTTTTCATGAGGCCAGGAACCGTTGGGCAGCTTGTCCTTCCCAAATTGGGGGTTGTGGGTCACATAGGAAGAAAGCATGTAAGTGAAAAATCCACCTCTTTCACTGGCTCGGCAACTCAGTTGACAGATTAAAACCTTTACTCCAGGTTGCCAAAACGGTAGTTTTTTCACTCAGCTGAGACGGAATGCCTCACTTTTTGCATTTTTTCGTTTTTTTTGTTGTTGAAAAGACCAAAGTCTGAAAAATAAGTGGCCTAAAACCGGTGAGAAAACTAGATTTGGGGGTACCCTAAGTTGATCTCTATTATGGTTCAGCCCCCCCCCCCCCAGTCTGGAAGAAGTTCTCGCGCCGCTGACTAAAACGACTCTGATCACAAAAGTAGTTACTAGGAAGGTTTTCTAAACCATTTTTATTTAGTTCCTCGTTATAGGCGTAAGAAGTGTACGTAACGTAAGAAGGCGTAAGAAGGGCATACTTGTACTGAATGCCCTCCCCAGGCTCCTGTCTGGGGGAGGGGCATATGCCCCTAATGCCCCCCCCCCCCTGGATCCGCCAGTGTGCTTGACCATCCATTCCAATTTCACTCTAAGTCTTTCCTTCCATAGAATTACACTGATTGCTGATACCCCGCAAGAAAGCTTTATGCACGGTGATATAAATAACTATAAATAGCTTTATGCACTTGAGGCAAGGCCTAAACTTGAGCTGAACCAGGCTGAAGCACGGTCGACATTGCGGTTTAAGACCCATTTTTAAGTATTTCCGCAAATTTTACAGCCAAATTGGTCAATGCAATCGAATAACGCCTCCATTTCCAATCAAATAGATATGCTCACTGACACCACCTGCTTCAGATATCTCAATAAAATCACTTTTCTTCAGCCGTAAGCAGCCTGCCTCTTATCGTTTCACATCACATGTATGATATTTAGTGCTGTCAATTTGGCGGTGACATATTCAGTCGCCCACTTGATGTACAGTCTGTCTTAAAAGTACCGCGCAAAGTGACGGTGGATCCATCGAGCCTGACTGAGCAAGGGCCTGCTAAATTTGGGTCACTGAAGCAACTGACATCCTTAGGTCAATTGGTCGGTGACTTTTAAATTAAAACAGGCCCTTTCTCGGTCAGGCTTGATGGATCCACCGCCACTTTGCGCGGTACTTTTAAGACAGACTGTACCAACAATGCACGAGTGTTTTTGAAATAAAGGAATCGGAGAGAGTGATTCGATTCGACAGGAAAACTCACTTATAGTGCGTTTATTATTAATTATTTTATATGGTCCTCCGGGCCGAATAGTGTCTGAAAATGCTTTAAATATGTTTGAATAGATTACGGATAGAATTTGAATAGTATCACCGGACAGATGGATGATAGAATTTGGATAGAAAGACAGGACAGAACTCGGATAGTACCTATTGCAACTGTCAATGGATCTGACTGGATTTTGGAATGTTAAGCTTGCCATATCGCAGCGTGTCACAAACAATGTAGATCTAAGGCTGCTCTTGCTTTTAACGTAAAATTTCATCAAGCTGCATTTAGTTTTGATTGGGAACACAAAAGCTTTGATTAGTTATAGGAACTCTCATTGATAGCAGCAACATGCCTGCAAGATCGTTACCGCAGCTGATCAGACAGAGAAATGATAGACGGGGATCTCTGACAAGATCACTAACACAACTGGAGTTGTTAGTGCAAGAAAATGGCATGCCAGAATTGATTCAGGAAAGGCCAGAAGATGTTGAATGCCTGTATAAAGAAACTCAAGAAGCCCAGAGACAGCTGCAGGCTGGTATGGACAGCGAAGATGACCTGGAACAAGAATTGGATATGTGGGACGAGCTTAAGTCGCGAAAATATCCGCAGTCAGCCTGGCTAAGAGACTTTACGCCAGCAGATCAGCGACTGAGCATTCTCAGGATCCAGACTCGGCTCATAAGAACAGAGTGAAGCTTCCCAAAATTGATCTGCCAACATACCCGGGGAAGTATACGGATTGGTGTACGTTCTGGGACACATTTGACTCTACTGTGCATCAAAACTCAACGCTTTCTGACGTGGAGCGCTTCCACTACCTTACAGCTTCTCTCTCCGGCTCACCGGCAGCCGCTATTCGCGGACTGCGTGTGACAAATGACAATTATGCAGAAGCCGTCAGCATACTGAAGGAACGGTTCGGAGACAAAAACAGGATAATATCCGCACATCTAGAAGACTTGATGAAACTACCGGATGTGTCTGAAAAAGAAGACAACATAGTCGCTATGCGTCGTTTCTGTGATGAGCTCGAGTCTCACAGTCGGAGTCTTGGGTGCTTAGGAGTGGAACCGGATACATATGGCACTATGCTGGCGCTAGTTGTCATGGGAAAGCTACCACAGTCGTGGAGTTTATTGATAAGTCGGAATGTTGGAGACGGATGGGAGTTGAAGAGTATTGTTCGGGAACTCAGGAAGGAAGTCGCACTGAGGGAGCGCACAGAGTCGCGAGTGATGAAAACCGGTCGTGCGAGTAGGACAAACAACAGAGCACCAGCTAGAACGGCAGCCACGCTGACTTCTTCGGCGGGACGGGACAGCCAGTGCTGCTTCTGCAATCGGACCGGCCACGAGTCAGCTTGGTGCAGTGTGATTACTCGAGAGAAGAAAAGACCTCTTGAGACGATTCGGTCGGTGTTTCGTCTGCCTGAAAAGAGGGCACGTGGCCAGAAAATGCACAGGCAGGCCATGTCCGAGCTGTGGCGGAAGGCTGTTTGTTTTGTTTTGTTTTGTTTTGTTTTGTTTTCTTTTGTTTTGTTTTGTTTTATTTTGTTTGTTGGAAGGCTGTTGAAGGCGTCTGTTTGTGCAACAGATCCGCTGGACAGCAGGCCACTACGGGTGGCGAAGTAGACACTGCACCGACACCGGCTCTGCAAGTCAGCAACAGCCCCGAATCCAGCGACAGTTCACAGATCATTTTGTTACAAACAGCCGAAGTGACTGTCGCTAGCCAAAGCCACATGGAAAAGGCCAGACTCATTCTAGATAGTGGCTCACAACGCTCGTATATAAGCACGGAACTCAGCGAACGGCTCGGATTGCGGCCGATACGTCAAGAGCGACTATTGGTGAGGACATTTGGCTCAGACGAAGAAATGGTTCAAGACGCTGGCGTAGTACAAGTTCCGATATTGGCCCTGGACGGCAGCACCATCTACCTCACCGCTTACCAGATTCCAATCATATGCAGGCCCCTGCAAAGCCAACCAGTCATGGGATTGAAGGAGCAGAACGAGCATCTTTGCGGCCTGTTTTTTGCTGAGTCGTCCGACGGCAGCACAGAGTTGAGAGTTGAGCGTGGATATACGAGGGGCGTTCAAAAAGTTCCCGGCCCAACCATGAAGGAGTTGGAATTTCGGCCTGCAACGCGGTGTGTTCAATGATGTGTTATTGAGATGTCCACTTACGTAGCCATTAACCAATCTGCCCTGTGATTGGTTCAGGCTGCTAATTAATCGTAACATAGTTTGCCATTCCCGGTCAGAATGGGCGACGCCCAGAAGAGAACAGTGATTTGGTTCATGTGTTGCAGAAAAATGCACCAAACGTTATTCACGTAAAGCTAGTGCCAACACATGTTGAGGTTTGTCTTTCTTACAGTAGCGTCAAAAAGTGGTTATCTCTGTTCAATTTTGGTCAACAGATCATTAATGGTCACCCCCACACTGGGCAGCCATCAACAGCATTGACTCAAGAAAATATGAAAAATAAGCACTTCTTTGTGAAAAATGACATGTGTTCTGGTCTGGAACAACGCAGCAGAAGCGGAGGTGTCTATCAGGTTCCTCAAAGCCATTCTTCGATAGCGTATTAATATGTTTAAGATCTCTGCAAGATGCATCCCCCGTTTGCTGACTCCAGAGGAAAGGCAAACTCGAAAGGAGGCGTAACGCGAAAATTTTGGCCCCTATATCGAAGATCCAAAAGAGTTCATTGAACTACTTGTTACCGTGGAGGGATTGTGGGTGTCACACGTTGACCCTAAGGGCGTGACCGAGTTGCACAAGTGGAAGCACACTGAGTAAAGGCCACCAAATGTGTGCGACGTGTCTAAGTCAGACGGCAAGGTGACAGTGGTTGCATTTTGGGATGCTGGCGGGGCTCTGCTCGTCAACTTTCCAAAACAGGGGCGCACAATTAATGATGAATACTACACCTCCCTTCGATAATAGTAGCGAGCAGCATATATCAAGGAGAGACTAGGGAAGCTGACTAAAAGTGTGCGCCTGATCCAGGACCACGCACCAGCACACATGAGCAGGGTGACGATCAGCGAAGCAGTGAGCTGTGGCCTCGAGTTGTTGTCACAGCCACTTTTTTATCCGTACCTTGCACCCTCAGGTTGTCACCTCTTCCCCAACACAAGGAAATTGCTTAGCAGTGGCAACTTCGCTGACAGCAAGGAGACAAAAGCAGCCGTCTTGGACGTGCCAGATGCGTTCAAAACTCACTTGGCTGTGGAGACCCAGGGGCCTCTCGCTAAGCGCTGCGCGAAATGTTTTTGTCTTAACGCTGGTTATTTGACTAAATGAGCATTTTTGGTCTAATAAGTCGACGTCGTATCTCTACTCCTTCATGGTCGGGCCGAGAACTTTTTGAACGCCCCTCGTATTGGTCGGGTCAGATCAAATGTGACTCTTGATGACGGGCAAAGTTCGACGAGGAAAAGACGGACAAGGACCGGTGGCGTGCAACACGCGTGTTGGCTGGGTTCTCTCTGGTAGCACGGATTGTGGATTTCTAGAAGCTCAGATGAACCTGGCCACTTCTCACACGCTCAGAGTGGAAACGAAAACGGTACAGGAAGACAGACAGGATGCCCTCAACAAGTTCTGGAACTTAGTCATTGGAGATTTGCGAAGAAGATGAATCGGTGCATGATCGTCTGCTAGAGTCGGCCAGATTCCGGGACGGCCGTTATGAAGTAAAACTCCCGTGGAAGGACTATCACGAACCACTAACGGACAACTTCCAGCTGGCCAAGAAACGGCTCAGCTCTCTCCTGCATCGGCTGAAGTCAGATCCAGAAACAGCGGAAGAGTATGATAGGATCATAAGGGAGCAGATTCACGCAGGCATCACTGAAGAAGTTGACGGCACAGCCGAGGGCACGGCCGGAATGGATCGCATTCATTACCTGCCTCACCATCCGATTGTGAAAAGGGAGAAAACCACAACCAAGGTTCGGGTTGTGTATGACGCCTCAGTAAGCAGCCACGGACCGTCCCTGAACAGCTGACTCAGTGCTGGACCAAGCCTCACAGCTGACCTCTTGGATGTGCTGCTTAGATTTCGATCATATGATGATTTGGTGCCAGGAGCAGGAGATGTGGAGGGGGCGGCTGATACATTTTTGAGCATCCGGAACTGCTTGTACGAAGCAAGCTTCAACTTGAGAAAGTTCCAGACAAATTCAGAGGAACTAAACAAGCGCTTAGACGACGAGCTCGGACGTGAGAAGTGCACAGAACCAGTGAGGAGGGCACAAGAAGATGACACGACGTATGCCTCCTTTGAGCTGACGGAGATGACGGGTCCGAAGAACACTGAGAATTCAAGGGTTTTGGGCGTAGGATGGGATCTCGTGAAGGATGAACTGCTGCTTACACTCAGACTTGAAGAAGAGTCTGAAGTCAGGCTGACGAAAAGACAGATAGCCAGAACCATAGCTGGTATTTACGATCCGATGGGACTGTTGTCGCCTGTGGTTCTGCCCCTCAAGGTCTTTCTAAAAGAACTGCATACTAGCGGACTTAACTGGGACAACGAGCTGACCGCAGATCAGCAGAAGAAGTGGAGTGCCTTGAGACAACTGACGGTCGAGATGGTACCAATTGCGGTTCCAAGGTGCTATTTTGATGAGCAGACTGCCGGTACCCAGCGTATGAAGGTGTCATTACACGGGTTCGGAGACGCATCCAAGGCGGGTTATGCAGCTGCGGTATATATTACAATCGAGGGTACCAATACGGCAGCGAGCTTAGTAGCCTCAAAGACACGAGTGGCACCCATCAAGACTCAAACTATACCACGACTTGAACTGATGGCTGCCCTGCTGACCGCTCGACTTGTGGTCAGGGTGAAACTTGCTCTCAGCTCGGTTTACGAGATAGCAAGCTGTTTCTGTTGGACCGACTCAATGGTAGTGTTCCATTGGATCACCCGAGAGGAGAAGGAATTCCAACAGTTTGTGGAAAACAGAACGTCTGAGATCAGACGACTCACTCCGGCGCCCTGCTGGAGTTACTGCCCTGGCCAGGAGAATCCCGCTGACATTCCAACCAGGGGTGTTTCAGGAAGTGATCTGAAGGGCCTGACCAAGTGATGGTCGGGACCAACCTGGCTGAAGGATGATTCGAGACACGTGGCCGAAAACTGAAAAGAGAACAACTGATGAGTCAGTTGAAAAAGAGGTCGCCAAAGAGCTCAAGAAAACAAAGCGAAATGGAGCCCACTCTCTTCTGGTGTCTGACGATAGCACCTTGGACCTTAATGTACTGCAGCCAGGAAACTTCAGCAAACTCAGAAACCTTCTGAGAACGACAGCGCTTGTATTGAGATTCATTTCTAATCTGCGCAAGAAGGTGTGCCGTCAAGAACGCATCACAGGACCGCTGCAATATTCCGAGGTTGGAGGAGCTGAGCGTCTCTGGATCAAGTCGGCGCAACGATCCATAAGGAACGGGCCTCAGGCGGCCAAGCTGCAGAACCGATGGATGTGTTCGATGGATGTGTTCGAAGCGGAGAATGGTCTCATGCGCTGTGGCGGACGCTTAGACAAGTCAGAAGTCCCATATGAGGCCAAACATCCGATACTCCTTCCTCGAGATCACGAACTGACTGATCTCATCATCTTGGACTGTCATGAACGAGTGGGGCACAACGGAGTGAAGGAGACCCTAACGGAGTTTAGAGGGCGATTTTGGATCGCCAGAGGGAGACAGAAGGTGAGAGAACTGCTTCACCAGTGCAGAATCTGCAGACGTCACGAGGGAAAAACCTACAGCGCACCTCGGCCACCCGCACTACCAGAGTTCAGGGTCACTGAGACTCAGCCATTCTCCTGCACCGGAGTCGACTTTGCTGGGCCGCTGTTCATCCGAAGCAGTAATGAGCACAGTGGCAAGGTGTACCTTGTATTGTTCACCTGCATCTCTACGAGGGCGGTGCATCTGGAGATATGTCCGGATCTCTCTACAGATGCCTTTCTCCGTAGCCTGTCTCGAATGAAAGCTCGGAAAGGAACGCCAAGGGTCCTTATATCGGACAACGCTCAGACATTCAAGGCAGCAGCCAAGTTCATTCAAGGACAGCATGACGAACTTCAAGACCGACTGTCAACGGACAAGATCGAATGGAAGTTTATACTAGAACGTGCGCCATGGTGGGGTGGATTTTACGAGAGACTCGTCAGATCTGCTAAACGATGCCTGAGGAAGATTATCGGAAGAGCACTTCTAACCTATGAGGAGTTGGAGACTGTAGCACCGTGAAGTGGGGCTATTTGAGACAGTGGGGCTATTTGAGACAGTACGGTAGTGGTTTAGTAAAACTGCTGTAAAATTAAAACCGTTTGATATTTTTTATCAATTTTTGCTCAGGCTGATATGAAATTTAACGATGCATTCCATGGATAGTTTTTTTTGAAAATTGACACTTTTCGAAAGAAATTTGGCATTAAATGAGAAATATAGAAAAACCACAATTCAAGTTATACGTAAAGCACCCCTATCTACAGCTTAATATGGTTGAAATTTTAAAAACTTTGCAACCGACTCTATTGTAACTATCGTTTTACTTATGGACTAAGCACATTTTTCATGAAGCTATTATCTATTGTTAACGGTAGTGACGATTGTGTAAGCCCATGTCTGAGAATCCCGATGATACCCACTTCGTCAAACCTCAACGTTTACCAAAGACAGCTGATTGTGATGCCAAGGCCCTAAAAACAGATGATATGATGCATCCGAAAAGACTTACCGCCATATGCCTAAAGTGTATCAAGCGTTCGACCTAAGCAACACCGGTGAATCGGCCATGGGTTCATGGTACTTTTAGCAGCAAGCAATATTTACACATTGTAACTTAATATGACCATCCAGGTTGTAACGATATTAGTTACCTTTATGAATATGTGCATAAAATGTGTTTCATCAGTCACTGACGTGGTCGGTAATCGGCCCATGCCTACTCTGGTTGACCAGAAGGCACTATTGAAGGTTATTTATCATACATACGTAGGGGAGAGTGGGGAAAGATGCCCAGGGTTTTACTATGTCATATATTATTCGAAAATGACGATGGGAAAGCAAAAACTTGGAGTTTCAACGGAAGCCGACATCATTTTTCGCCAAAAATATCACACTTTTGTGCCTGAAGTATTATTACTTTTTTTGCTATTAAGCATTTTCCTGAAGAAGTGAAAGGGGGCATCTTACCCCACAGGGTGGGAAAGACGCCCCCTGACGTTGGGAAAGATGCCCCCTGCACTATAAGTGACATAAATGGGCACGTAAATCGCCTGAACGAATCAGTAGTCCCTTCGAGCCTGCAGTAGACACCAAACGTCACCATAAGGGCCCTCAATAGTAGTCGTAAGGGGCTTCAGAGGTCATCGTTAGGGCCATCATAGTCCAGCGCGGCCAAACAAGCCTCCGTGGTGGCGTTCGGAGACCACTGTGGGGCTCTTATAGGTCTTCATGATGCTTGAGGGCCCTCGAGCCCATCGTGGGGACCTCCGATGCCAGTGCGGCCCGTGGGGCCAACGTGGGAGCCCTCAAAGGATGTCGTGAGGGGCCCTGGAGCCAATAATTGGACCCACAGAGGCCGTCGTGAGGGCTCTCAGAGTCAGATGCCGCCCAAAAAGTCGCTATGTGGGCCGAGAGACCGGCATGGGGAGCACCCGACCGTACTGGACTCTCAATAGTCCCAGATCGGCTTTTGTCTACATCACAAGTAAGTAATAAATGATTTGACGGGCTGTTTGAAGGACAGCCTACGGATTTAGGGGGGCGTCTTTCCCCATCAGGACAGGGGGCATCTTACCCCAAGGTACCGAAGTAACATTAAATCAGTACAATTTGTTAGCCATAAAACTACACCATGAAACAAACTGTTTGGGACACAGTACACGCATGCTAATGTATCACGACTATAGCAAGGGACGCAAAAATTATTTACCTTCTTTGATATTTACAATGTTCTAACACCAAAATATTTTTTGAAAGCAGCAAAAAAAAACATGCAGTCATCAGCCAGCCGTAGCCTAACTGAGCTTCGCAATTTTTTGTGCCGTTAACAAGGCAGGCTTCCGCTTTACGCTAAGAACATTAATTCCAGGTCCGATTCTTTGTTTCGTCGCTAGAGGGGGTGGGGCTTCTTTCCCACCCTGGGCATCTTACCCCACTCTCCCCTACTGTTAGGTCCGTCTTTCAGTAGGTATACGTACTTGATTCAGTGCGGTAACCGGCCATTCGATACAGCATGCAGTGTGCTAGGAAAATCGGTATAAAATCAAAACAAGCCCTCAAGCCCTCTTCTATTATTTCTTCACAGGTTGAGTGCAATGGATGGAACAATCGATCATGAATGCTATTCATTCAACCATTGTTGAGAACTGTTATCCCTTGTTTAATGCATTACGGCGTGTTTAATGCAGTAGCGAGCCTGTCTCAAATAGCCCCACCAACTTTCGGTCTATCTGTTTTACGCCGCCAGAGATAATCACATTAACTTAATTTGAAAATTTCACTGTCGTTGACTTAGAAATGGTCCTATATAATCATCCTGTGATTTTTAAAGCTTAGGGTTACATCATATTATGACAGCCCTAGCATAAAGAAATGCAATTTTTATCAGACCGAAATGCTGTGTCCAACGAAAAACGAAAAGTTTGATTATAAGGGTTATATAACTGTAGTTTAAAGAAATACTTTATGCCAGAAGCATCAAAATTTAATTTCCAATCGCATGGCATTAAAAGAATTATCCCTACCTTGACCAATTTTCTTTAATTTCCTTGCAACCAAAACTGTCTCAAATAGCCCCACACTATGGGGCTATTTGAAACAGGCTTCAATTAGAAAAATAATTGTAACGAATCCATGACAGATGTAAAATGACGATAATAACTCAAGTTTATTGTACAAGACAAAGCTTTCGATACATAAAGTATCTTGATCACTGTCAATGAGATGTAGAATATTTGAAAATTCACAAATAACAAAAACCGACGCAAGTCGTTGCATTTTCTTTCTTCCTAACATGTGACATTCACCCTATGACACTTTCACTGCTAATTTTGCTGCTATGCTAGACCATGTAATAAACCCGTTTCTTGTGTTGAACGTATTTCTTGACATGATATGAGCCGCTTCGAGACATTTTCGTTTTCGTTTCTTCATATTTCGTTCCAATATCCAATATTCTCATTGACAGTGATCAAGATACTTTATGTATCGAAAGCTTTGTCTTGTACAATAAACTTAGTTATTATCGTCATTTTAGAAAAATAACTTTATTTATGGCTGCTAGGTGAACCAAAACGGACCTATCTGAAAGAGGCTACAGAGGACTACGTTTTTGCAATTTACATGCTATAGGAAATATCAACCGTTTTGAAGGGAGAGGCCAAAAACTGTAAAATCCGTTTCAAATAGCCTCACTTTACGGTAGTGGAGGTCGAAGGCATCATGAATTCCAGACCGCTGTCGTTTGTCTCCAGTAGGGTGTCCCAAATTTCACGAAGTTTTCCAATTCATTTAGGATACACCGGGATCCCGTTCCTTGGTTCATTTGAACCTCACACACCAATTTATAGAGTAAACTACCGGTAAACAAGGTTGCCGCTAGTGCTCTGAAGTTTTATTTGCATTTTGGTGTTATATGATAGTGCAGCGTTGTAGTCTCCGAATGCAAAATGGGAATTATGTGTAAGCAACGTATCAATATTACCTTCTTCGATGCTCAGTGATGCTCAGATCCCACGCACATTGCACAATGATGAAAATCCGGGTTTATGTACGCATACATACGTGTGAAACTGTGTGTGTGCGTGCCCGTATGCCTCTGTGCGTGTGTGTGGTGTGTGTGCGTGTGCGCGAGCGTGACTGCGTGCGTGCCTACCGGATAGAAGGCAATGCCAGTTTTAATCTTGGTGTGGGTGATTTCATGTGCCGCTGATTTCGTTTAGGAGTAAGCGATCAAATAAAGGTCTCAGGTTAGTGCTTCAAATGTCTCGCTTCAGATCGAACAGTCTGCGGCAATGGCACCCACATAAACGCAGATTGAACAGAATCAAATTTACATTGCAGCTATGGGTATTAAGTTCACCGTACACTGTCCTGAGACCGTCCACGCGTACAACAACATCGTGCCCGGCTATGAGATCCGTCTAAAATATCGTACCCTGCTCTGAGATTCGTCTAAAACATCGTATCCTATTCTTAGATCCGTCTTAAACATCGTACACTGCTCTGAGGTCCGTCTAAAACATCCTACACTGTTCTAAGGCCCATCTACACTCTACAGTCTACAAATAACGTCATCGCACCTTGCTATAATATCTGTCTACCACTACAGACCCACGTGGTCCTTCTTCGTGTGACCGTAAAGCGACCTGTGCCATGCCACCACCTGGGTCAGCGCCTGCGGCTGGTCCTCATCTTCCGTTCTGTCCATCAACTCCTGTGTCAGCTTCACTTCGCGATCCGCTCCATCATTCACAACTGCCAGGCTGTTGACGTATTTGTGAACTGCGTTGTAACCTGAGATACTTTTGCATTTTTTGACAGGCTCTAGCAACCATTCGAGGGCGCACTAATCCAGAATCTGGATGAGTGCGCCCTCGAATGGTTGCACTGGGCACCCGGCTATGAGAATCACATGAGTGCGCCCTCGAATGGTTGCAAGAGCCTGTCAAAAATGGAAAATTATCTCGGTTACAACGCACTTCACAAATACGTCAACAGCCTGGCAGTTGTGAATGATGGAGCGGATCGCGGAGTGAAGCTGACACAGGAGATGATGGACAGAACGAAAGATGAGGACCAGCTGCAGGCGCTGGCCCAGGTGGCGGCAAAGCACAGGTCGCTTTACGGTCACACGAAGAAGGACGTTACATGGGTCTGTAGTGCTAGACAGATATTAAACAGGGTGCGATGACGTTACGTGTAGACCGTAGAGTGTAAATGGACCTAAGAGCAGTGTACGATGTTTAAGACGGATCTCAGAATAGGGTACGATGTTTCAGACGGTTTTCAGAGCAAGACATGACGTTTGTTTAGACGGATCTCGGAGCAGGGTACGGTGATGTTACGCGTGGACGGTCTCGGACAGTGTACGGTGAACTTAATACCCATAGCTGCAATGTAAATTTGATTCTGTTCAATCTGCGTTTATGTGGTGTGCCATTGCCGCAGACTGTTCGATCTGAAGCGAGACATTTGAAGCACTAACCTGAGACCTTTATTTGATCGCTTACTCCTAAACGAAATCAGCGGCACATGAAATCACCCACACCAAGATTAAAACTGGCATTGCCTTCTATCCGGTAGGCACGCACGCAGTCACGCTCGCGCACACGCACACACATACACACACGCACAGAGGCATACGGGCACGCACACACACAGTTTCACACGTATGTATGCGTACATAAACCCGGATTTCATCATTGTGCAATGTGCGTGGGATCTGAGCATCACTGAGCATCGAAGAAGGTAATATTGATACGTTGCTTACACTATTTCTCATTTTGCATTCGGAGTAGAGTTGCAAAGTTTCCCCCAAAGGCTGCTACCGGCACCGCCCCGCCCCACAATTTTTTTTGGGGGGGATACCGGCATGCTACCACGCCCAAAGCAAAACACCACCAAATTACCGGCATACTAAAAAACCTGCATTGTTGATTTCAGTTTACCCCTACAAGAGATGCCACATTTTCCTCTTAGTGTCCAAAGTTTGAATCATATGCTAATATTTTTTTTTGTGCAAAACCAAAAATACCGGCATGCTACCGGCAAGACATGCCAGATACCACAAAAAAACCTGCGGTAGTGAAAAATTACCGGCATGCCGGTAATGCGGTAGGGAAACTTTGCAACTCTAATTCGGAGACTACAACGCTGCACTATCATATAACACCAAAATGCAAATAAAACTTCAGAGCACTAGCGGCAACCTTGTTTACGGTAGTTTACTCTAAATTGGTGTGTGAGGTTCAAATGAACCAAGGAACGGGATCCCGGTGTATCCTAAGTGAATTGGAAAACTTCGTGAAATTTGGGACACCCTAGTCTCCAGTGAGGAGCTGGAAGAACCCCTCACTCCAGCACACCTCATGACTGGCAGGAGGCTTCTCACTCCAAATCACTTGTTCTTCAACAGCAGTCACACTGAGTCAAAACGGAAGAAGAACACACGAAACGGTACAGCGCACGTCCAGAAACTGCTCGAACATTTTTTGGCAAAGATGGAAAACTGAGTATCTGCTGCAGCTAAGTCAGCACAAGCAAACCAGGAAGCCGACACATGAAGAGCCAGTCATTGGCACCGTAGTCATCATCAAAGAAGTGTGCGCCAAGAGAAATGACTGGCGTCTGGGCAGGATAGAGGAGGTGGATGGACGCATAATAGGAGCCCAGGTGATCTGCAGCGGACCCGGCGGTAGACGGACGAGCATGCAAAGACCCATACAGAAGCTCGTTCCTGTGGAAATCCCGGGCACGAAGGAGCAGTGGACGCATGAGTGTCTAGGATGCAATCAGTAATACTGTCATTGACCCAGGCTGGGTCAAGGGGGGGAGGATGTATGATATTTAGTGCTGTCAATTTGGCGGTGACATATTCAGTCGCCCACGTGATGTACCAACAATGCACGAATCGAATGTTTTTGAAATAAAGGAATCAGAGAGAGTGATTCGATTCGACAGGAAAACTCACTTATAGTGCGTTTATTATTAATTATTTTATATCACAAATGGCGTCCTTTTTACGGAAGTGGCTCACCTCGCCATTTTTAATATACGGTTAATAACAAAAACGAGTTAAGAATTTAGAAATTTAGCCATTTTCCGTAAGACCAATTGTATTGTATTGTATTGACGGAGGCAGACAACTCCACAGTACACCGTGGCTATTCTGTGTCTTAACCCTCGCCCTGGCAGGGGGGGGGGGGTCGATGCGACCCCCCCCCTAAGGTTTTTCGAAGATAGCGTAAAAACGGCGGCGCGCAGCGCCGCCAAATTTGGCACAGCCTATGGGGCAACTTTTTTACATATGACCTGAAAATTTCAGGTCCGGGTGACCTTGGGTCAGGTCACCAGGTCAGAAAAACCGGTACAAGGTCATGGTCAAATTTCAATTTTCTTCTTGCACCTGTCCAACTCACAGTTTTCGACTGATTTCCTTCAAACTTTCAGGATGTGCTAAGTTTACCGAGTTGTATAACATATAGTCCGGTTTTTTGAGGTCACTGACCTGAGGTCAGTTAGAGGTCATTACGTCGTAATGTTAAGCCTATGGGAAAATACTAAATTCGGAAAATACTGGAGATCCGCTTCGTTCTATCACTTTTGTGCTTTGAAACCACGGTACTTAACAGCAGGTCACTTGGTGCTTCTTTGTTTGGTGTACTTATCCATGGGTCAGGTCAAATGAGGTCAACTGAGGTCAAATGACGTTTTTTGCCAATAACTTGGCACATAATGACGCTAGAGCTTCAAAAATGGTATCATTGTGTTCCTGGTGATCAGACGAATCGAATGATATGCGATATGATGCAATTTGGTTAACTTGAACTTAATTTATTAATTTAAGTTTACTTAAAATTTAAAAAACTTTAAGTACACTTAAGCAAGCTAAAAAGTATATCATTCGACGCGCCTTGACGTGCTGAGTTCACTGGTGCTTTTCTTTTTGCTCTATCTTAATTAGATCAAAGTTATAAGCGAAAAACTTTTGACCTGTTTTTAGCGAAATTTTACATTTATACCCCCCAAAACCCCCCTAAATATTGACCTAGAGCAACCAAATTTGCACAGGGGCGAGAACTCCAGGGGGCCACCTACCTACCAAGTTTGGTGTTCTAGGTGCCATAGGAGCCAATCGCGAGGGGGGGGGTCGCATCGACCCCCCCCCCTGCCAGGCCGTGTATGAAAAATGCCCTGCCAGGGCGAGGGTTAAGTCATGGCAAGTAAAAACGCGTACGTCAGGGTTAAATGGGAATAAAAAATGTCAGAAATTACACACCTATATCCATACCAGACACACGACACGCACACAGACACACACACACGCCATACGCAACCAGACAATCGTCTATCACAGCCACTCGTCACTTTGTTACCGAGGTCCTTACTCACTCACACTGCTCGTAACTCCCTCGGCCGGCGAGGGTTAATATCGCTGAATCTCGTGACAAAAAAAAGTCAGATACAGAAACCAAAAAGACAAAGGCAGCAACGACACAAGTGAAAGTATTGAATACCAGTTTACAGAACATACTTATTCAAAATTTTAACTTGCCGTAGAGACGACACAAAGCGCTACAACGATCACCTCGCTGTAGAAGATACACACACCGCCCTTCACCAGCGCTCAGAACAGACTGAAGGCGCCGGCTGACCGGCCGCCCGACGGTCCCACGTTCTGCGCTATGATTGGCTGAGAATTAGAGCTGCCAGATTACCAATGAAAGCAAACACAGTTCCCGAATGTTCTGTTACGGGAAGAAATGGAGACGCAGAAATTCTGTACACTTTGCAAAATTAGAAAAGAATAATGAGGTGAACGACCGTTTTTATAGAATTTCGCCTGTCATGTGTCTGCGTTGTAATTGATAACATTGGTAATCTGGCAGCTCTACTATGTCAGATAATAGGGGCTAATTATCGTGGTCACCCGCAACTGGCTCATTCTGCCAGCGACTTCAGTTTGTTCTGAGGACTGGCAAAGGGCGGTGTGTTGTTCTAGTAAAGCAATTTGATTCTAATAGTGTTTTAGGTGGGAAGGGAGTAGGTGGCAGGGGAGAAGGGAGACAGCGAAGAAGTGTGATAAAGGAGATCGGGAAGGGAAGGAGAGACACAGATGGGTAGAGGAAGTGAGTATATGATTAGGTCAGTGAGCGAGAGTCAGAGAGTGGAAGTGAGGGAAGGGGGGAAGAGGGATGAAATCAGGGAGGGAGGGTTTGGGAGAAAGGGGAAAGGTAGGTACGGAGCGGGGTGGAGCGGGTTGGAGAAGCATCTCTTATCTACTCACTTTTTGAAAGTACCTACCGAGAGTGTATCAGATACGTATCTGAGAGGCAGATATGCATCTACGGCGCAGGCAGAGAAGACTGCACTTTTTTCAAGTACCAAGAGAGGATGTGAGGGGAGGGGAAGGGAGGATAGGGGGATGAGGGGAGGAAGGGGATAGGAAGGGAGGGGAGGGGAGGAGAGGGGAAAAGGGGGAGGGGAGAGGAGGGAGGGAGCGAGCGATTGTGATTAAGGAGACGGGGAGGGGAGGGAGAGAGACAGATGGGGAGGGATAAATGAGTTTATCATTGAGTCAGTGAGCGACAGTCAGAGAGTGGAGGTGAGGGAAGGGGAGGGAAAAGGATGGAAGTAGGAGTCAGGGTTAGGGAGAAACGAGAAGGGTAGGGCGCAGCAGGACAGAGCGGGGCAGGGAAGCACCCATTACCTACTTACTTTTAAATTACCCACCGAAGCAAATCAGATATTTATCTGCACCGCAGTTATTTTTCTACGACGGGCGGAGAAGCCCGTACGTTTTCAATTATCAAGAGGGGATTGGAGGGGTGGAAAAGGAAGAGAGAGTTGATGTTAAGGGAGGGGAGGGGAGGGGAGGAGAGGAGAGGGGAGGGGAGGGGAGGGAGGGAGCGAGCGATGAAATGTGATAAAGGAGACAGGGTGGGGAGGAGAGAGACAGATGGGGAGGTTTAAAGGTAGTGTGCCACCTTTGAAAGATTTCCCATTTTATTTTTCCTAGGATAAGAAGCTTCTGTTTTTACCTAATATCGCAAAGAAAATAAAAATGGGCCTGGAATAGTGCCTTTTTCGCCTAAAAGTTTATCGGTTTTTCGATATGTATAACAACTGTAATGGGCTGAGCTGCAAACAGGCGTCGGCAACAATCGCGAATGCGGCGCACATGTGACAATAAGCAAAGGTCATTATAGAGTTCCGACGTACGGGAATGAGTTATCAGCTGTCTAATCGTAGACAAAAATGTCGAGCCTTAAACTGTAAGCCTGTATTGGTATTGTTTCTTTATTTGGCTGTCGAACATTATTCATGGTTTGAAATATGATTTTATGTAAAATAATTGATATGAAAAGCCGTCTCTTAAGTTATGACCCCATTTCACCACACGCAAGTGGCAGAAATGACAATGATCAGCTGACGCATTTTCTTGGCCGAAGTCAGAGCGCGCGGCCCGACGCACCACCACCGCACCACAAGTATGAGCAGAAGCCGCGCCAAAGCCAGGGCCCCCGGTAACGTGAGGTAGCCGAGTCGGGGCAGCGTGCGCTGACCCAAGCCAGGGCCACAGCTTTTGGCGCGGTCTACCGCATCCCCGCGGGCAGCCCCGGGCTATCACATGACCGGAGGACGCGCGGCCCCGGCTTGGGTCAGCGCACGCTGCCCGACTCGGCTACCTCACGTTACCGGGGCCCTGGCTTTGGGCGCGGTCTGCCGCACCACCTAACAGGCGTGTTCGAAACCGCAGGAGATGATGATGAACGGGTTTATCGAAACTTGATTGGATGAGTATATCGGTAATAGCGATTTCAGTGTGTGCATTTATTGTTCATAGTGTGAAATGTGGTTGGGGTACGACCGACAACCCGTCGGGGCGAATTTCGCACTGGGGTACTCAAAATTTGAAGAATTTAAGACGTTTCCATGAGTTTTGAAGGTATGGATAAGTTCTAAAAATCCGGTTCTCCTTATCTGGGCCATTAACTCCATACGGTCCAGGAAAGCTGGCACACTACCTTTAAAGCATTATATGATTGGGTCAGCGGGGAAGGGAGGGAGACAGACAGATGGGAGCGGTAAGTGAGTATATGATTGGGTCAGTGAGCGACAGTCAGAGAGTGGAAGTGAGGG
>NW_024884017.1:0-26856 GCF_019059575.1 Amphibalanus amphitrite | reverse complement strand
TGTGATATTAGGTTAGGTTTCGGTTTGTCAGGCGACAAATTTGTGGGAATGGCTATCATTCATTCATAATTTATAATGTTGGATAAGGACAAACCATTACATAAAACAGCTGTATGTATTTAGTATGTCTTGCAATCTGTGTCTGTACGAGTGACGCTAATAATCCGTTTCCCCTCTACCCAATGCAGCTGGATGGCCAGATAAGTAAGTTTTTGCTTGATAAACGCCAAAAAGTCCTTGCTTCTTCATGGAAAACAGCGTCGGCAAATGTTCATGCACTGCCAGGCAGATCACCGGTGCACTGATATTCCATAAATTGGATATAATGCCTCGTTTTTCCTCACTTAGCTGGATTTGTCACTAATCTGCCATCGTACCGCAAAAATTAATGTATCCGACAAATATTGGGTGTGTGTATACTACATCTGCTAGGAAACAATTGTTTTATCACGGTATACCTATTTGAACTCAGCTATCATTTTCAGAGTCAAGAATAAGTTCAGCAAACTACCTGAGGATGTCAAAACTAAAATTTTCGGCGGAAACGTCAAAGGTCTCACTCAGGAAGAGATCAGCCAGCTCAACAAGGGTCAGCTCCGGATGCTGATGCCTGTAAGTTATCTCTCTTTGATGTGGCTAAAGTGAGCTGTTGTGTTGTCGGGCTTGTCAGGCTATTGGCTAGCCTGCAGAACTTTTGCCATAGTTTGACCTGATTTGAAATTACAATGGTCACTTTTGGCTCTGCTCGCTGCAAATATCGCTCATGTGATTTTGCATTTGTGAAAATATAACCTGTAAGTGATGTAAAAGACAGCGACAGCGGCAGAGGTGGATCCAGCTCAGAGTTTTTTTTTTGGGGGGGGGGGGCAAACCATAACAATTTATCGATTCTTTCCATGCATCGTCCATAGGCGTAATGTTAAAATTCTGCCGTTTGGGGGGGGGCAAATGCCCATTTTGCCCCCCGCCCTGGATCCGCCACTGGACAGCGGTTCTGATTTTTTCCAACAGAGGAACAACCTAGCTGGTCTGAATCAAACCATCCAAGAGAAGGTGTTTGAGCGTTTCAAGGCTCTTAACGACGGCCAGAGCATGCGCCGCGTGCTGGAAACGATGAACGTAGAGAACAAAATGGACCTCATCGGAAAGATCGCTGAAGTTAACGCCAAACTAGGCAGCAATGAGGTGAGAAACGGGATATCAGACAGACAGACAGACAGACAGACAGACAGACAGACAGACAGACAGACAGACAGACAGACAGACAGACAGACAGACAGACGTACAAATTCTGAAGTTTTCACTTGGCGTTTCTTAATTATCGACACATTTTCTAGACGCGCCTTTATTACCTTGACTTCTTGGCATCAGCTTACTAAACATCTTCTATTTTTGTAATAATGGCAAAGACATGTGATATACCCACTGAACTCTATAATATCTCTATGTCTCTAATAATTGGCCTCACTGTGGGGATCATTTTTTTTTTTGGCATTTCTCTGCAGAGGGCCAAGGAGCGCGTTGTGATGAGCGTGGTGGACAAGCTCGGTGACCCGAGGAACTGGACAGAAGCCGAGGTAGACAGCATGAAGGCAAAGGGCATCCTGAGGCACTACCCGCCAGCCAGGCTGACCAGGCTCAACAACACGGCCCTCATCAACAAAATGTGAGTGAGCTACGGTGTTTCCTGTTTGTTTCTTTGCTTGCTGGGTTAGATGGGCGTGACGAATTTCAGGTCGTTTTGCGGCTGGATACCTAGTTTTCTTCGAAACAAATGTAAATCAGTTGTCTGGGCGGGCAATGAGTTGCATTGTAAACTATCCATATTTCAACATACAGTTCTAATCAATCACGTAAGAGCTGTAGTTATATTTTCTTAATTTCACGTAGCCAACCGGCTTGGCAAGTCAAAGGTTATTGAACGCTACGTAAGATTCATCAAAGACCCGCCGACGTTCGCGTCCATTTCTCAGTTTTCTTCAGTCTATACCGCCTGCAATCGATCTTATCGATATATCGACGTGCAGCCGCTCCATTGCTTTGGTCGTGATGGCAAATGACAGATAGTAAAAACACTGACAACCAAAAGCGGTAGAAGTAGCATGGAGTGAGCGGATTGAAATGAGTGGGACTAGATCGGTTTTGGTTTTGATAATAAGTCAGAGGTGAAGGTAGTAGATATTGAAAGAGTTGACGTTTTACGGATAGAAGAGAACATGTTGTTGGTTTGTGTTTTGAATGGCGTGATTAAATGGACGGAGAATTTGGCTAATCGGTCGATTTTCAAAAATATGATAGAAAAAAGTAGAAGTAGAAAGTTAGAAAAACTGAAGGGTAATGGAGGCATCAGACTTGGAGGCTTTACAGGTAGCACGCAATAGGTGAAAATGCTAGATCTAGTCAGACAGCTACTGAAACAAGTGTTTACGGCTTAGAAAACCCTGGCTTTTGTGACATCGGGGGACAAAAAACGGGGACACCTTGTGTGTGTGTGTGTGTGTGTGTGTGTCATTAGGCCACACATACCTAGTGTGTTTTAGAGCCAATGTAGATTCATGCTGTACCCGGACACGCCGTATACCGTCATGCTTCAACAGTGTTTCCATGTGGTTGCCTGGTCACCCCCTGACACAGTCCATAGGATCACTGTTATCCTGGTCTCCATAGCAAATATGTTCAGCGGCCGAGGCGGTCGATTTTGGCCGGTGCAGCGACATTGGTCGCGCTGCTAGAAACAATCCATGTTCACGGCATTTGGAGCTAGCGATACGGCACGGCGATCTGATATGAGTGCGCTATTATGGACGATGGAAATAGTTACCAGATGCAATCAAGGCCTGCAGTTACAAGCAGTCAGATAAAATCAACCAGTGCCTTGGCGGAGAAATGAAGTGCTATCCCTCAGCTATTCTTATCCCGCGCCCTGCTGGGGGGGGGGGTGTTTGAACACCCCCCCTTGTGGTTTTTCGCGAATATCTCAAAAACGGCGGCGCGGAGCGCCGCCGTTTTTGGTACACCTTATCATACGTCAATTCTACACATGTTGTGAAAATTTCAGACCAAGGTCATTCAAGGTCAGGTCACCAGGTCACTTGAAGTGACCTCACCTCATAAAATGTTTCAATGTCTGTCATAGCTACACCGAGTGACCGATCGCTTTGAAACTTTCAGCGATTGCTAAGAGCAATAGCATGTACAAAATGTATATCTCAGAATTTTGATATCGATGACCTAAGGTCAGGTCAATTTTGCGACCTCCCCATTATAAGTCAATGGGAGAAAATTGAAATGCGCCTCTTTTGGATGAAAGACGTTATAAACACTCCCAAACACCGAATTACAAGTGGTTTAGACACACTGAGCTTGAAAATGGTGTCCGTGACCCTTGTTTATGCCCTGAGGTCATCTTAGGTCACGAATGGTATCTAACAGTTTTTCGCAAATAACTTTTGATAGAGGCATGCTAGAGCGATGAAAACGCCTTAGATGTGTTCAGCTCGACGATACGGATCGACTGATATGCAACATGACCCTTTCCGGTCAGGTCATGACCTTGACCTGAGGTCAAATTTTCAAGTTGACCTTTCAAGGTCAAGTCATAGTTCATTCGATGCGTCTTGACGAGAGGAACACGATGCCGGTAAAAGTAAGCTCGTACAAGGCTTGGGTCAAAAGTTATTGCAGAAAAACTGTTTTCGAAAAAATCGGCTATTTTTGCAGTTTTTGCCCCCTGGAGGCAAAACCGTTGACGTTAGGTCAAATCTGAGAGAATTACTCAGAAAGGGCGTTAATAGGGCTATCGAATGCACTTTTCCGCGGCGCTGCAGCTCTATTGGTTCCCGAGTTATGCGTTGGCTTCTTGGAAATTTTCGACATTCGACCTGGAAATGCGCGAAATTTTGCCTTCAATGACCTCTGGTGACCTGACCTTTGACCTGACCAAAAAATTGACCGAAGTGATTTCGTCATTATTTTTTACGCTCTTTCGAACGCCGCCTTCCGCGTATCGCTACGTGGCCCAGGAGCCGAGTTACAAGGGGGGGTGTTCAAACACCCCCCCCCCCCCCCCAGCAGGGCGTGGAAATCCAGGACCCCCAGCAGGGCGCGGGTTATTCATAAATTTATCAATGCAACGCTTTTAGTCATCGCTTGTGGCGAGCTTGAGTTTGCACTTTGCCGTCTTATTTTCCCAAGTCCAGAAATTTCAAGTTTCTGTAAATCCAGAAAATCTAAGTAAGGTAACTTTCCTCACCGGGAAATACGGGTTCTCATTGGAGGGGACGACCGTTTTTGTGGACAGAGGCAGAACACTTAATGCATCTTATTTTCTCTTATGTGTCGTCATCAATAGAAAAGTCCGTTGATTTAGAAGCTATCGTTTCTTTAGTAAGTAATTTGACGTATGCTTTTCTACGTTTCAGAACCATTCCCTCTGGAAACGAAATGATGAGAATGAAACCTACGATGCAAAAGGCTTGGGCTGTAAGTACTAAGAAAGTAGACGTGGGCTCTGAGACCGTTTAGCAGTTTGACTGACAGCGCGGGTTTTGGCTATTTGCTTATACATGTGTGGTGTTGTCGCTGCTGATTGCGTAGGCTTTTTGCATAGTGACTTTATTGTGAGGCAGAAATAGAAAACACTAGGGTGACCCGCGTGCTCCGCAACGCGAAAAGGGATATTTTCGATCGGCGGGTGTTCGGTTGTTCTTGTGTCGGTTGGGTTATCTATCCATTTCGGTCGATTGCTTTTTGACGGCTAAACGTTTTGGTTTGTGGAAAAAATATCCACCGCATCGAGGTGCCCGTGTCTGATAAGCATGCTTTCCACTTCAGAATCTGTCAAATGTGCTTTATAATTGAGGTGCGTAGTTTTAAGACAAATGAAAGGCGTAGATAATTTTCGCTAAAAATCGTTTTGCAGAGGTTTAAAACATTTATATTTTTAAGAATACTGTTGCTTGTCATGCAAACGTGATGATTGGATCTTGGAGAGAATTGAATGCTCTTTCTAATGATAGCATTTTCAATTATCAAGCGTATCAGGTTAAGCAGCAAATCCCGTGTATCTTTTTAGTGGCACATTATGGACAAATACCATTTTAATTCAGCGATTTTTCCACATTGTTTTTGATCAATTAGCTGTCCACAATTTTTCCATGAGAGGCGGTACATTTCTCTTGGCAATTGACGTTGTTTCAACTCTCTCAGTCTGATGGTCACGGGAAAATAAAATAAAATCCAAAATCCGTTTGAAATGGCACTTTTTGAAATGAAATTGCCCTCACACTTGCACGTGGCGCGTGCCACCCCTGCACCGCACACTATTCGATTGCCCGTTCGATTCTCTACACGATGCTGTTTTCCCCGTGCCGATCGGGCGCACGGCTACCGAGATATTGCACGGGGAACGGACCCGTGTCGGGCAAATTTAGCCATTTTCGCCCGTTTTTGCCAGCCGATTTATACATGTAAAGTCTATGACGCGAATTTGCACTTTTTGGGCACGCGCCACGCGCTCGCTATCGATCCGATCGAGCCGAGACCGCTCAAAGGCACGTTGTCCATCCTTGTTCTATAACTTGCGCAAATTTCAGCGCGGTAGGTGCAACGGTGTGACCTGTAACCCGCGCTACGTAGCACCATGTCGCGACCTTCGTAATAGACAGAAACTACGCCTTCCTCAAATAGTAATATAGACAAGCGGCTGCGCCACTTGCTTCGCGGCGTAGCCAGAAAATGCGGCACCAGCCAATTTGCTTTCGAATGGTGTTTGATTTAAATTGATCTGTCGTCTGGAACCAGAGATATGGACGGAAACGTGAAGAGGAAAATTTTGAACATACCTATTCTGAGGGCTTAGTTGGATGAAATTTGTGTCATGCGGGGTCAAGTCAGGTCAAGCTGGCCATCTCTGGTCACACTGGGTCAAGCCAGGTCACCTTCGGTCAGGCCATGTCGTATAGGTCACCACGTCACATTGGATCGGCCTGTACCACACTTCTACTACTTCTACCCATACAACTACTCCTACCACTACCCCTACCACTACCCATACCCCTACTCCTACCACTACCCCTACCACTACCCCTACCCCTACCACTACCACTACCACTGCCCCTACTACTACCCCTACCACTACCCCTACTACTGCCTCTACCCCTACCCCTACCACTACCACTACCCCTACCACTACCCCTACTACTACCCCTACCACTACCCCTACTACTACCCCTACCACTATCACTGCCCCTACTACTACCCCTACCACTACCCCTACTACTGCCCCTACCCCTACCCCTACCACTACCCCTACCACTACCCCTACCACTACCCCTACCACTACCCCTACTACTACCCCTAACACTACCCCTACCACTACCCCTAATACTACCACTACCCCTACCGCCACTCCTACCAATACTACTACCACTACACTACCACCACTACCACTGGGTCATGTGAGGTCACATGTTATCATATAAACTGATGAACTAAAAAAAGCGTTCCTATCCGTGCTCCTACTCGTGTAATTCCATTATTCTTAATAATATTTGGTGGAAATGGCGCCTTGTGACGAATGTGGCACATTGCGACAAAAGTGGTGCGTTTATTCCTGTCGTTTTGCCATGCATCCTTCCAGCGAATTGCACCTTTATCGGACCATATTTGACAAAGTTGTGCGATTTGCGGCAAAAATAGCGCATGTGGACAAATGTGGCGCACTGGGGCAAACGCGGTGCATTTGGTTAAGCGCATTGAAAACTGTCTTTATTTACTGAAAATCAACACCTTCATTCGCCTCTGTTTATCAAAATAAATAACTTGCCAATCTGCAAATGAGAGGCACCCGCCGCCGATCGTCATGCATTTTAGTTGCAAAGTCCATCAAACCCGGCTGCCGATGCCTTGAAGAATGAGCAAAATTCCGAGGAAATGCGCACTTTTCCAGCGCGTGCCACGTGCAAACCATCCACCCCTCGAGACTCGAAACACGCCACTGCACGTGCGCGTGACGTCATCAACACGCTGCGAAAATTTCAGCCCAATCGACCGCACCGTTTGACCTGTGCACGGCGTCAAAGCATCCCTCTGCACGGTGCAAACAGACACACAGACAGACAGAGTTTCATTCAACAAATAGTATAGTAGACAAGCGGCTGCGCCACTTGCTTCGCGGCGTAGCCAGAAATGCGGCAGCAGCCAATTTGCTTTCGAATGGTATTTGATTGAAATTGATCTGTCGTCTGGAAGCAGAAATATGGACGGGAACGTGCGGAGGAAATTTTTGAACATAATAACTATTCTGAGGGTTTAGTTGGATGAAATTTGGGTCATACGGAGTCAAGTCAGGTCAAGCTGGTCATCCTTGGTCACACTGGGTCAGGCCGTGTCACCTTCGGTCAGGCCAGGTCGTATAGGTTACCACGTCACATTGGATCGGCCTGGGCCATACTTCTACTACTTCTACCCATACCACTACTCCTACCACTACCCCTACCACTACCCCTACCACTACCCCTACCCCTACTACTACCCTATCACTACTACTACCCCTACTACTACCCCTACCACTACTAATACCCATACCACTACCCCTACCCCTACCCCTACCACTACTCCTACCACTACCCCTACCACTACCCCTACCCCTACCCCTACCCTACCCCTACCCCTACCACTACCACTACCCCTACTACCCCTACCACTACCCCTACTACTACCCCTACCACTACTAATACCCCACCACTACCCCTACCACTACCCCTACCACTACCCCTACCAATACTACTACCAATACCACTACCACTACCACTACACCTACACCTACCAGTACCACTGGGTCATGTGAGGTCAGACTATCAGATTAACTGATTAACTAAAAAATATTTCCTAACCCTTCTCCTACTCGTGTCATTCCATTATTCTTAATCGTATTTGGTCGAAATGGCGCCTAGTGACAAATGTGGCGCATTGCGACAAAAGTGGTGCATTTATTCCTGTCGTTTTGCCATGCATCCTTCCACCGAATTGCACCTTAATCGGACCATATTTGACAAAGTTGTGCGAATTGCGTCAAAAATAGCGCATGTGGGCAAATGTGGCGCACTGCGGCAAACGCGGTGCATTTGTGTCAGCGCATTGAAAACTGTCCCCATTCAACGAAAATCAACACCTTCATTCGCCTCTGTTTATCAAAATAAATAACTTGGCCAATCTGCAAATGAGAGGCACCCGCCGCCGATCGTCATGCATTTTATTGTCAAAGGCGATTGAACCCGGCTGCCGATGCCTTGAAGCAAGCTTGAGAGCCGAGCAAATTTGGAGAAAATGCACCTTTTTCCAGCGCGTGCCACGTGCGAACCATCCACCCCGGGACTCGAACCTCGACACTGCACGTGCGCGTGACGTCATCAACACCCTGCGAAAATTTCAGCCCTCTCGACCGCACCGTTTGACCTGTGCACGACGTCAAAGCACCCCTCTACACGGTGCAAACAGAAACACAGACAGACAGAGTTTCATTTCACAAATAGTATAGTAGATGTTAGGTATTACTATTGTTGAAGGTGAGCTGTGGCTAGTTTGAACATAATTATTATGGAGATTATGATGTTAGAAAATGACCTTTTGCTCATGATACGATGAAATGATAGTGAATTAAGTCCAAAAAGTATTATGATATAGTTCGACTTGCGTCGTCTTCCAACTGGTGTCTCGATTGTTGTCTCCCTCCATTTTGGATAAGCAGACGACGCAAGTCGAAATATTTCATAACACTTTTTGGACTTATTTCACTGTCATTTCATGGTATCATGAGAATAAGGCCATTTCCTAACATCTTCATCCTTATTATTATTGTATGAGCTAATGCATTGGACCGCACGCGTCACTATTCGTGATGAAAGAGTTGTGCCTACCTGAAGTGAAACTGCGCTTCCACGTCTCTCTCTCTCTCTCTCTCTCTCTCTCTCTCTCTCTCTCTCTCTCTCTCTCTCTCTCTCTCTCTCTCTCTCTCTCTCTCTCTCTCTCTCTCTCTCTCTCTCTCTCTCTCTCCATCTCTCTCTCTCCATCTCTCTCTCTCCCTCTCTCTCTCTCTCTCTCTCTCCCTCTCTCTCTCTCTCTCTCTCTCTCTCTCTCTCTCTCTCTTCTCTCTCTCTCTCTCTAACTGTGTTCGCCTCCTCCTCAGGACTTCATCTTGCACAAGAAGATGATGGCTAAGTCAGTTGGAGAATGGACATCTGCCGACATTACTGGCGACATCAAGAGCTCCCTGGGCACGATGCCGCTGAAAACGCTCAACATGATCAAGAACGATTCGCTCTACGATGCTTTCAATTCAGCTGCCTCTGCGGATACGGTGAGTGACTGGCGAAAGATGGCGGTCGAGGGACTGACGACAGGCAGGTATATTGCGAATAGTGGACAGATATGACACAAGTCCACATGCATGTGACGGACGACGGTGAAAACAGGGCGCCTGGGGCGATTTGATCAAGGTTCGTGAAATTCACACGTGACGTTTAGCATGTGAAAGGCCCACGAAGGGGGAGAACTTCAAAATATCACGTGACTAATATGCCCTCCGGCGCCCTGTTTTCACCGGCGTCCCATGTGACTTGTGTTCTGTTCTCGTTACTTACACGTAGTCAACGAGGATTTGAAAGTGCCATGATGCAATGACAAGTAGAAAAAGGCTGTAAAGATTGGGGGTTGAGGGCACAATTTTAGTAGCTGATGAATGCTGAACTAAGCTTTGGAACGCATCATATTTTTCATAACGCTTGGAAGTAACTATATAGAAATTGGATTAGGCGGGGACGATTTTTTCGACTAAGCATGCATTTCATCTTCATCGAAGTTTCACTCGGGCTTTTCATCTTAATCTTTTTAATCTAGGTTGTTAATCTTTTTAGCGGTAACGAACAGATGTTCTGAAGTAGGTATGCATAATACTTTGTCCGGTGATGACTGAGCTTTACTTGCGACAGGACATAGGGTCTCCTCCAGTCAAGGTAATATGATTCAAACACGCCTCTGAATGCTAGATTTTTCATATTCCCACAATTTTTCCCGGCACATTTTTTTGCCGGTGGGGAAGTGCTTATTATATTTTACCTAATAGTAGTTTTGGTTTTGTTCGATATCAATCAAAGCCGTTGAACTTTTTCCAGGCAAGAATATATTTTTGAGCAGTAGAAGAACGAGTTGTGTTCCTTATTTTGTGAGCCTGTATAAGATAATGCAGAATATGTCTATTATCACGATTACCTTTGTGCAGAAACACTTTGCCGGATGCCCCTCCAAGCACCTCGAGCTTGCTAAGCACCACCCAAAATGACTCAGGAAGTCATTCGTCTACCCCACAGTATTATTTTTTACAATCCAAAATAATACAATAACAATCATTTGCGGGTTTCCTTTGTGTTTGGAACGACTTTCTAACATAATCGGATTTGCGCATTGAAATAATAACATTATATAGATAACATATTATTTATTTATTCCATAGGCAGCAGGCATAAAAGTATCATTATCACAATTATTGATTGTCGTTCAGTCGTTTCGTTTATAGTATTTAACAAGAACGGAACATATTATCAACAGTTTAGAGTTTGAACCATGTCTCGTTCGTGCGAGTCCAAAGCGCAGCTGAGACGTGGCTATACTGAACAATGGGAAAGTCTATAATGCCGTTTGTTTTTCCTAGCAAGATGTTCTAAAGTTAATGAGTACTGATCCTATGAGTCAATATGGATAAGTTCTTTACCTGACGTCGGGTCATGATCATGTTGTCTGATCATGTGAGTTGTATGCTGTACGTAACTGTTTTGGCTTATGACAGGGGGACGATTTCGCTGGCCAGGTAAATATTGGTGTTCGCCTTCATGCTGATTTCACAGATGCTGCCTGCTCCGGTTGTGCATACCTATGTGCCTTTTCGAAACATGGGAAGAGAGCAAGCGACACCTTTTTGCAAACATCTGCTGATTTTTACCAATGTTTTTTTGCTTAGATTAAACAGTGCTATAAATAATATGGATATGATGAAATATAAAGTTGTGTGTTTACTGTATACCCTAATTCCTAAACACCTTTTACGAAGGAGATGTTACATTGTGATTACCAGCAACATGCTTTACGTGACATGCCTTGACAGTTGACACACATGGATTTTTGGGTGCGTGTTTTTTGGATTAGATACTCTTACGCATCTCATCTAAATAGACAAACACATTTGGAGCATTTTATTTTTATCTTTAATCCTCTTAATCGAATAAAATTGAATTAAAACTTGACCTATCACACCCACCCAAGGCCCAATGCACCACATATGTGATTCGTATGTTTCGTGAATATGATCCTTTCAGCAAACTGGTCAGTGGTCAATCATAAAGTGATTCATAGGATTTATCGTTTTTAATTAACAATGAACATGCTTATAAATCAATAATCAAAACTGCGTTCGGCATTACAATACTGCTGACCATTCGTTAGGAAAGTAGCCGACTTTGATAGTTGTTACTACTCAGCATTGGTCAGTGCGTACGACTGTTTTTTTTGTGCCCGTTATCATTCTGACTGGGGCCGAGATTTCGTTTTTTCATTGGTTTTTCCATGTACTCACGCTAATTGGTGTTTTCAGAAAATCGAGCCGGCCCAAGGAAGACTCATTGCTGTGAAGATGATGTCTGCGTTCAAGGGGAAATCTCCTACCGCCGGCCCTGCCGAAGTCAAAAGCTTCGTTGCAAGGTAATAGCACATTGTTTTCATCGAAAAAGTTTGAACTATTGATAATTAAGTGTTCTGTGAATGATTCAAAAGCACGGTAAATATAGTTATTCCCGAAAAGAAAACAAGCAAAACAAAATTAGTTACTATCCTGACTGGAAATCACACGCTGGCGAATCCCTCTTCTCTCACTCAGCCGACTGGGAAAGCTATCCAAGTTTGTCCAGCCGGAGGAGCTGGTAACGCTTCTCGACTCCAGCAAACAGGATGATGCTACAGTGAAGGACGTGCTTAAAAACGCCTTCTCCAACAAGCAGGCCAACCGTGAGGTGAGCTACTTAGTCTGTGGAGTGCGAACTGAGTGAGGTGCCGTGTGTGTGTGAGTGAGTGAGAGAGTGAGTAAGTGAATGAGTAAGTGGGCGAGTGAGTGAGTGAGTGAGTGAGTGAGTGAGTGAGTGAGTGAGTGGGTGAGTGAGTGGGTGGGCGAGTGAGTGAGTGAGTGAGTGAGTGAGTGAGTGAGTGAGTGAGTGAGCGAGTGAGCGGGTGAATGAGTGAGTGAGTTAGTAAATGAAATGATGAGTGTATGCCATATGGGGTGCTGTTTATGTTGTTGCTGCATCTAAAACGCATACCGTTTTACATAATCGGAATGGGTAACTATTAACGATAGCTTAATCATCATATGTCTCGAACATATATACTACATGGTCGAGCTTCGAAAATCATTGCCAAGTTTTGTTGCATGGTGTGTCAAAAGTGGAAATAGCCGCCCGGCTTTAGTTCGCCAGCCTTGTCAATAGATGGCAGTACCACAATATGGGCAGTGGATCGTGCAATTAACGTCAAATTGTCGTTATCTGCTAAGAATTGAATGGCGGATCTTTTCATGCAAGAATCATGTAAATCGGTCCACAACTTTTCTAGCAACAGAGATATGAAGTCAAACACCCTGCCAGAGCGGCGGCGCGCGGCCGGCGGCGGCCGTTACGCGCCGCCTGGGAGACTGGCGGCGCTGAACGGTTCCGACTTGGCACTGCACTAAAACCTGTTAACTGCTTGGAATGGTTATTATAGCAAAATTTTCATTCAAGTGAGGGATAACCAAGGGCAGGAAGTATGTATGCTTGTGTGCGTACTGTGTAAGCCAAGAAACTGCATTAGCAGATACAGAGGTGCACAAATAGCCCAGCCTGTCTCCTACACGGTCTCCGATGGCTCCGGTTTGTCTCACCGATCATCCTTAGGTATATCCCAACATATCTATACTTTCAAGTAAAGCTGGTTATTTACATTACAGTGATTAATATTTACAGGACGTAAACGCTATTCCTGAAGTGTTTTTATTTCTGAAGCTATCCGCAGATATATCGTCATTTTTTAAGAAGCCGACAGACATACAGTATGCGCTGATTTGGGCAAAGTGCGAGGCAGGACTTGGTACACCTCCACCTGAAATGCATACTGGACACTGGTGGTGTATAAATAGACTAGAGTGGGGCGCGGTCTGGTTGTTGACTGTGTCTGGAAACACTGGAAAGTCAAGAACTACCCTAATAAAACCACCGGGACGCTCAATTAATTCCTCTCATCCAATGAGGGTTCAGTTCCACATGGACCAGACGGGCGTCCATCTGCCGTCCCATAGCGTCCCTCTCCCGTTTAGTGGGGCAGTTACTACTTGGCGGGCTGAAGGTGAAGTGACGTAACGCTGCAGTGTACGGTGCACATCAGTGTTTCTGTTTAGGAATATGAAACTTTAAGGAGTGTGTGTTTTTTCCTGGATCAACATTACTTCATTTAGGTAAGAAAACATTATTTGAGGACGATTTTGCAATATTTGCTAATGGGACGAAGCCCATTAAATTGCTATGGAATACCTATCATATTGAGGACCACAAACGTTCAGAAAACGTTTTGACTGTAGGTTTTAAGAAGCGGCTTTAAATCCTTTTATAATCCATCGCTGACTATATCTAGGTATACTGCAATCTATACACATTTCACGTGCATCGCTAATCTCTTCGCTAATACAGATCCTGGTCTATTTTTTCTTGCTTAGCAAACCTCAGCTGTCTTGTAAAATTTTCACGACGCATTCATACATTACAGTTTAGAGGCAGATAAATCCGATATTCCTGTTTTCTGCGTGGCTCTGTGAGGTCGGTCCCTGCCATGGATGGTGTGAGACCATCCATGTTGCCGATCGTTCGACGCGCTAGTTTTATTGGGGGTTATATGACCGAAGGACATCGACGGCGGCCGACGGAAATGCCTCGCCTGGCGGGGTCACCAATGTGGAACACGCTGCCGGTTTTTCCGAAGTAAAACTGGAGATTTGCTAGACAAAGTTAGACTAAGTGAAATTAATGTACTTAGTCATATGAAAGCAAATGTTTGACAGAAAGTAAGCGGCCATTTTGTCGCTGCTGGAGACAACTGCCGGAAAACTAACTGCATTCCCGCAACATCCAATAACTCATCGATACGTATCAAATGAAGCAGGGCAGATTACCATATTATTTTTCTTAGGATGTCGGAATATAACAACATGTTAAAATACCAAAAAGGTGCAATATCCTTGTTTATAACACAGCCTTTGTTCCGAGTCTGCCTTTGGATGGATCTCATGTGCTTAAAATCTTTAGAAAAATGCACTAAGTATCCATTTGAATTATTACTTATGTCAACATGAATGGTAGAAGAATAATCAATTGTAATTTGTTGTCAAGTCTAGATGTGTTTTCTCCACTGTCAATGACTGATTTCTTCTTGCTGAGTAATGTTTTGCAACCTATTAATTTCTATGCCAGTGGTGGCTCAAATATTGCTGTTATAGCTATGCAATGTGTAATCTTATATTGCTTAAATAAAGTTAGGCAAATTCAACTGAAATCATGACTGTAATATTTGAAATATGTCATCTGATTGACATTCATCATACCAACATATAGCCTGGGCAAGGATTATGTCAAAAATGGCAAAGCAAGAGGAAAATAGAACAAGTCAGATTGTATTGCCACTCCTTTAGTCAGAGAATGAGGACAAGTTATAAGCAAAAAGCACAGATCACCTTGAAATCTTGAAATCAATGTCAAAGCCTACCTACCTGACAACTTGTATGGTCTCCCTCTTTTTAAAGTAATGCAATGCATTAGGTAGGTACATTGCTATATAGGTGTGAAATTTATGGAGAACTTCACAAACCCCATTACAAATCAGTTTTATAAGCATATGCTTCAAATTGCTATGCTTCCCACACTAACTGAAAGGTTTTTGAGCAAACTCATGAGCAAACTCCATGCCAGCTTATCTTGTTATTGAGTAAACATGTTGACTACTTAACCGACCATTCCTTTTTCTATAATCATATTAATTACAATTCTACACAGACCTGTAGACAATTCATGACACATTTTCCACCCACAAAATTATTATATACACAACTGAACACAAAGCCTATGTTGAAAATAATCACATATCTCTGTTGCATTTTTGCTGTATAGGTACCTGTCTCTAAAACATGAATAATTTGATGTTGTGAGCCTTGTGCCCAGATGAATGTTTGTGGTATTGGTGTTACAACAAGGAAATTGAAAATTTGTCATGCAGTTTAGGGAAGTTATACCTTGGTAATGTTCAAAGTGAAGTGAGATGCCTTCAATTACTAAATCTCCAGTACATTGAAGAGCCCTATATTCTTTTGAAGGAAATTATTAGGTACCTATTTACATTAGAACTAGGTAGGTAGTTACCTGCATGTTAGCATCTTTCAATGTTGTTCTTTATCAATCAAAATGAATGGAAAATAAAAAAAATAATAAGTAGAAGTGATCAGATAGGATAGGTAAAGCAATTTCACAATTCATTTGACTTTCAGTTTCAGTTCTCATCAAGCCAATTAGGTTGGGTACCTACCTACTTACCAACACCTCCATAATCGCTCCCCAAAATGCCCCCTGCCACGAACCTCTTATGAAGAGTTTATAGAAGTGCAGGCTGCAGATTTCCGGCCCATGCAGAGTTTTCATTTCTTTGGCAATTCCTTAACTCCACTTGGAGCTCAAAACCTCCTATTACCACACCATCACAAAATATAATGTGAAAGTCCTTATACACTTTGCTTACTGCTGTCAATTTAGCAGCACTTTGATTATCCAACTACAGTTTGATATTCAGGGTGCGTCGATTTCGCCCAAACTTGCCCCAGGGACCAAGTCTGACACGCTGAGCACGAATCTGGTGTCAGAAATCCGCTATTCTCAACCGATCACCCAAATTTACCGTTTTTGAGTTCGTCCATCTACAGATTGACAAACTCCAGGGGCCATCGATTTGGCCCAAAAATGGGTCCAGGGGACCAAGTCTGACACGCTGAGCACGAATCTGGTGTCAGAAATCCGCTTTTCTCAACCGATCACCCAAATTTATCGTTTTTGAGTTCGTCCATCTACAGATTGACAAACTCCAGGGGCCATCGATTTGGCCCAAAAATGGGTCTAGGGGACCAAGTGTGACACGCTGAGCACGAATCTGGTGTCAGAAATCCGCTATTCCCAACCGATCGCCCAAATTTACCGTTTTTTTTTAGTTCGTCTATCTACAGATTGACAAACTCCAGGGGCCATCGATTTCGCCCAAAAATGGGTCTAAGGGATCAAGTGTGACACGCTTAGCACGAATCTGGTGTCAGAAATCCGCTATTCTCAACCGATCACCCAAATTTACCGTTTTTGAGTTCGTCCATCTACAGATTGACAAACTCCAGGGGCCATCGATTTGGCCCAAAAATGGGTCTAGGGGACCAAGTCTGACACGCTGAGCACGAATCTGGTGTCAGGAATCCGCTATTCTCAACCGATCACCCAAATTTATCGTTTTTGGGTTCGTCCATCTACAGATTGACAAACTCCAGGGGCCATCGATTTGGCCCAAAAATGGGTCTAGGGGACCAAGTGTGACACGCTGAGCACGAATCTGGTGTCAGAAATCCGCTATTCTCAACCGATCACCCAAATTTACCGTTTTTTGAGTTCGTCCATCTACAGATTGACAAACTCCAGGGGCCATCGATTTCGCCCAAAAATGGGTCTAAGGGACCAAGTGTGACACGCTGAGCACGAATCTGGTGTCAGAAATCCGCTATTCTCAACCGATCACCCAAATTTACCGTTTTTGAGTTCGTCCATCTACAGATTGACAAACTCCAGGGGCCATCGATTTGGCCCAAAAATGGGTCTAGGGGACCAAGTCTGACACGCTGAGCACGAATCTGGTGTCAGGAATCCGCTATTCTCAACCGATCACCCAAATTTACCGTTTTTGAGTTCGTCCATCTACAGATTGACAAACTCCAGGGGCCATCGATTTCGTCCAAAAATGGGTCTAAGGGACCAAGTGTGACACGCTGAGCACGAATCTGGTGTCAGAAATCCGCTATTCTCAACCGATCACCCAAATTTACCGTTTTTGAGTTCGTCCATCTACAGATTGACAAACTCCAGGGGCCATCGATTTGGCCCAAAAATGGGTCTAGGGGACCAAGTCTGACACGCTGAGCACGAATCTGGTGTCAGGAATCCGCTATTCTCAACCGATCACCCAAATTTACCGTTTTTGAGTTCGTCCATCTACAGATTGACAAACTCCAGGGGCCATCGATTTGGCCCAAAAATGGGTCTAGGGGACCAAGTGTGACACTCTGAGCACGAATCTGGTGTCAGAAATCCGCTATTCTCAACCGATCACCAAAATTTACCGTTTTTGAGTTCGTCCATCTACAGATTGACAAACTCCAGGGGCCATCGATTTGGCCCAAAAATGGGTCTAGGGGACCAAGTGTGACACTCTGAGCACGAATCTGGTGTCAGAAATCCGCTATTCTCAACCGATCACCAAAATTAACCGTTTTTGAGTTCGTCCATCTACAGATTGACAAACTCCAGGGGCCATCGATTTGGCCCAAAAATGGGTCTAGGGGACCAAGTCTGACACGCTGAGCACGAATCTGGTGTCAGAAATCCGCTATTCTCAACCGATCACCCAAATTTACCGTTTTTGAGTTCGTCCATCTACAGATTGACAAACTCCAGGGGCCATCGATTTGGCCCAAAAATGGGTCTAGGGGACCAAGTCTGACACGCTGAGCACGAATCTGGTGTCAGAAATCCGCTATTGTCGACCGATCACCCAAATTTATGGCCCCTGGATGGCCCCTGGATCGATGGCCCCTGGCCGGAGTTTGTCATCTGTAGATGGACGAACTCAAAAACGGTAAATTTGGGTGATCGGTTGAGAATAGCGGATTTCTGACACCAGACTCGTGCTCAGCGTGTCACACTTGGTCCCCTAGACCTATTTTTGGGCCAAATCGATGACCCCTGGAGTTTGTCAATCTGTAGATGGACGAACTCAAAAACGGTAAATTTGGGTGATCAGTTGTGAATAGCGGATTTCTGACACCAGATTCGTGCTCAGAGTGTCACACTTGGTCCCCTAGACCCATTTTTGGGCCAAATCGATGGCCCCTGGAGTTTGTCAATCTGTAGATGGACGAACTCAAAAACGGTAAATTTTGGTGATCGGTTGAGAATAGCGGATTTCTGACACCAGATTCGTGCTCAGAGTGTCACACTTGGTCCCCTAGACCCATTTTTGGGCCAAATCGATGGCCCCTGGAGTTTGTCAATCTGTAGATGGACGAACTCAAAAACGGTAAATTTGGGTGATCGGTTGAGAATAGCGGATTCCTGACACCAGATTCGTGCTCAGCGTGTCAGACTTGGTCCCCTAGACCCATTTTTGGGCCAAATCGATGGCCCCTGGAGTTTGTCAATCTGTAGATGGACGAACTCAAAAACGGTAAATTTGGGTGATCGGTTGAGAATAGCGGATTTCTGACACCAGATTCGTGCTCAGCGTGTCACACTTGGTCCCTTAGACCCAGGGGCGTAGGCAGGGGGGGGGCCACTGGGCCATGGCCCCCCCCTTGGGCGCCGAAGGCGCCCTTTGCGATTGGAGGGCGCCGAAGGCGCCCTCCAATCGCAAATCACAATTGCAAATCACAATTGCATTTGCGATTGGAGGGCGCCGAAGGCGCCCTCCAATCGCAAATGCAATTGTGATATAATCGAATCGAAAAACAATCGCGACTGGAGGGCGCCCTCCAATCGCGAATGTGTTTACAGGGAAAATACGGATGGAGGGCGCCCTCGGAGGACGCCCATTCCAAATACGCCCTCCAAATACGGTTGGAGGGCTCCCTCGGGCGCCCTCCAACCACATTTGTAGGCTGTAGCTCTCTAAGCGTAACGGTGGTCGCCTATGTAAGCCGCTGTCCTGTAAATAAGCGCCCTCTCACCCGAAGGCGCCCTCCTGTAGGTCGCCACCCTGCTACACATTGCCGCCCTTCTGCTGATCGGCGTCCTCATAATTATTGGCGCTCTCCTACCTATTGAGCCCTCATGTGAAATTTTGAAGGCCGCCTTTCTCCCTTTTGGCACCCTCTTGTTCAGTGCCGCCCTCCTACCTATTGGTTCCCTAGTCCTTCCTGTTGAATGTTAATCGGGGCCCTTCTCCTATTGGCGCCCTCGTGTAGATCGCCGCCCTCCTAACCACTGGCACCCTACTGTTGATCACCGCCCTCCTATCCACTGGCACCTTCCTGTTGACCAGCGCCCTCCGCACAGACGCCCTCCTGTTCGTGTCATCCTCTTGAGCAAAGGCGCCCTCCTCACCATTGCCACCCCCATTTTAATCGTCACCCTTCCGCTCATTGGCGACTTCCAGTTGATGACCGCCCTCCCACCTATTGGCGACCTCTTGTTGATCGCCACCCTCCTATTGGTGCTCTCCTGTTCCTCGCCACCCTCTTACCTGGTGGCGCCCTCCTGTTGATTGTTGATCGGCGCCCTCCTACCTATTGGTGCCCTCCTGTTGATCGCTGCCCTTCTATCCATTGGCGCCCTCCTGCTGCTCGCCAACTTCCTACCTATCGGTGCCCTACTGTCGAAACTCGGGATGTTGATCGGGGCTCTTCTACCTATTAGTGCCCTCCTGTGGATCGCAGCCCTTCTACCTATTGGCAACATCCGTTGATCGCTGCCCTCCTATCATTTATTTACTCCTTTGGCATGTTTTTCAACTTAGTCGTTCTATTGCACATAGTTGATGTCTTGCCTGTGAAAACTGCCACAAATGAACGTGCATTCATTCAAACACGTCTTTGGTCTTAACGGATTGATCCTACTTTACGTGCATCATGGCATCTATATGGATTACGATTAAGTATTGTCAACAGGTTCGGGCGCAACAGCAGGCATCTGAAGTTTCGGTGATTGAAACTGGTTATGTGGGTACACTGTATGCATCTGTGAGAAGGCTTTGAAGGCTGGTCTGAGGTAATTTGGATGATGTTTACGCATCTCGCGCTCCGGTATCAATCCGATACGGTGATCTGGTGCGTAGATATGCCACCGCCAATAAACTTTTATACATCGACACCCATGAGCCAAGCTTTCTGTACAGTTTGTGTGGCAGCGGCCCGACCAAACCTTAGGTATTTTTTACACCTTCAAATTTGGTAAAAGAGCGAGAGGAGCTTTGAACAGTGATCGTATAAAAGGCGTGCCTAAAAAGCGGAGGAAAAGGTTGTTTTCAAAAATTTCGCGCGCCTTCGGCGCAGCATTTCAAGAACACTTGACCTTTTGTGACCTGGAGTATACAGAATACACACGATGCAAAATCAATGCAGCACGACCTATACGAGGTTACGCAAAAAAAAAACTGGTGGCATGGTAAAAAACGCCTCCCAACCCCCCAACCCCCACTGAGCGATTTTTTATCTCGCGACCGTATGGCGCCCTCCTTGGGTGAGGTGGCGCCCTCCAAACCCTTGGCCCCCCCCTTCGCGATTTTCTAAATACGCCGCTGCTTAGACCCATTTTTGGACGAAATCGATGGCCCCTGGAGTTTGTCAATCTGTAGATGGACGAACTCAAAAACGGTAAATTTGGGTGATCGGTTGAGAATAGCGGATTCCTGACACCAGATTCGTGCTCAGCGTGTCAGACTTGGTCCCCTAGACCCATTTTTGGGCCAAATCGATGGCCCCTGGAGTTTGTCAATCTGTAGATGGACGAACTCAAAAACGGTAAATTTGGGTGATCGGTTGAGAATAGCGGATTTCTGACACCAGATTCGTGCTCAGCGTGTCACACTTGGTCCCTTAGACCCATTTTTGGGCGAAATCGATGGCCCCTGGAGTTTGTCAATCTGTAGATGGACGAACTCAAAAAACGGTAAATTTGGGTGATCGGTTGAGAATAGCGGATTTCTGACACCAGATTCGTGCTCAGCGTGTCACACTTGGTCCCCTAGACCCATTTTTGGGCCAAATCGATGGCCCCTGGAGTTTGTCAATCTGTAGATGGACGAACCCAAAAACGATAAATTTGGGTGATCGGTTGAGAATAGCGGATTTCTGACACCAGATTCGTGCTCAGCGTGTCAGACTTGGTCCCCTAGACCCATTTTTGGGCCAAATCGATGGCCCCTGGAGTTTGTCAATCTGTAGATGGACGAACTCAACAACGGTAAATTTGGGTGATCGGTTGAGAATAGCGGATTTCTGACACCAGATTCGTGCTCAACGTGTCAGACTTGGTCCCTGGGGCAAGTTTGGGCGAAATCGACGCAACCTGAATATCAAACTGTAGTTGGATAATCAAAGTGCTGCTAAATTGACAGCAGTACTTTGCTTACACTGCACAAGACACACATCCACAGCACAGTACAGCAACTGAAGCGAGCTGTTCACTGTTACAATTATCTTTCAAATTCAACTGACACCGATAGCTGGTTACCACGCAACGCGCTAGCAAATGGCGTCAGCTTGTCCCACGAATGGCGGTTGCTATGGAAACCAGCTGACGAAACTTTACCAGAACCCATTTTCGAACAGGAGTTTTGTTTTAACTGATAGGCGCCGAGTTCAGTGTAGGCGCCCCAAGAATTTGTGCGCCGTTTTTCGGAACATGCCCGCCACTTTCGCAGTTTTTCATCCTACATTTTACCTACACGGTGTCTCATGAGACACAATGTTAATCCAATGGGAACTGTCTCGTGGGTGTCTCATGGAGGAGATTTGTAGGAACTGTTTTTGAAGACACGTAAAGAAATGTAATGACCAAATGCCGTTGACAGCTGATTGTACCGACCAATTGCTACCAGTTAGCTGTTTTTATAGTCATTTTTGTACAGAAAACACAAACTGAAATCTGTCTCGCGGCTACCCTCTTCGGCTCTTTCCTGTCTCCTACATTGTAGGCAAGTAGGAAGATTTGTGCACCTCTGAGCAGATACTCGCTAATATTAGATCCAGCCAAGTCCAAACGCATTCCAGGGGATGTGTTCCTGATGGGTCAACAATATTTATCGTTCGAGGGCGGATACAGTTTTAACAATACAAAAAATATTTTTGCACAACTCTATTCCTTGAATAATTCTCTTCAACGCCTCATTCCTAGTTAAGCGAATTAGCCCACCCTGGTTGAATAAATAAGGCGATTTCGCCACAAGGTCGCGGAAAACCGACCGAAAACGGCCGCGCTCAGCGTTAATTTGGGCATGCAGACTCTTAAATACTCGCATTGGGCGGGTAGGGTTTCCCAGGTATTGGCTCCAAAACACCGTATTCGGCTCCCGAATACGTCCAAGTGACCCGCCTCGTTCCTAGTTAAGCTCTAATTAGATCAAGTGACTCATAAGGAGCGAAAAAGCGACAAAAAGCATGAATTTCCCTATGGCGGCGGGCTGCCGAGTTGCCAGACGGCGCACCGGCTATTTCCACTTTTGACACACCATGACGTGTGAAGTCTCGGCTATTTTTCGACGGTAAATATAGTTGGACGGTAATATAATAACTAATAATTCGAGATTATTAAGTTTGCTTAACCCTCGCCCGCACATGGGGGGGGGGGGTGGTTGCCACCCCCCCTCCAGGTAGTCTTTCTGCTCTGCACTCAACATTTTTAGAGCTAGAAGGCTTATTTTTCGTATAGCTGCTCCTCTATCCTTTCTTGATGGCCACTGAAAATTTCAAGTTTCTGTGATTTTTGGTTTCGGAGATATGACCTTGTTTTTTAGGTCATGTCATGACCCAAATGGCCAATTCTCAACATCCTGCGCTGGCTATGGGCTTTGTGAGCTTTTGACGCCTTGACTTCAGCTTTTTTTGCCAGTCTTACCTCCCAACTATCATGGAACATGTTGTTCGACGATGTACAGATGTCAAGGTCAAGGTCAAGGTCAACCTAGGTCATCTAAGATAATTGCGTTTTAGGTAAGCGGAAATTACTTTTTGTGAAGTTTTTTGACTGCATTTTTGGTAAAAGCTTCTCAGATCATGATTTCATGTAATATGGACACAAAAACAATCGGTGCACACATAAGTATACACACAGACACACACAGACATACAAACCCATACATATAATTGACCTTGACCTAACTTGACCTGACATGACTTCAGCAGCAAAAATCTGGTCGGGTAGTGTGACAAAGAGGTTCTAGCTGGCTTGGCACCAGAAAACAGCATCGTCATCGATATATGGTAAGCAGCGCACTTGATATCCAACGGTGACCCAAAATAGCAACATTTTTTAGTTTGACCTGACCTGGAAGGTCAATGACTGACCTGAGAAGGTAAAACTGGGTATCATTGGATTCGTCTCTTCCCAAAGAATCTTTTTGGTCTTTACCGGTGAGTCCGGTGAAAGCCATCAATGGACTCAGGAAGACCTGCCGAATCGAATGATATGCGACATGGCCTACTTCGACCAATTTCGTGACCTGGGGGCGCTCCCCTGACCGTGACCTGAGGTCAACACTCTAAGTTGACCTCACCCAAACAAAAAGTATATCATTCGACATGCCTGAGGGAGCTGAACACGATGATGCCAAAATCGCAGTCCTACGGCCGTTTTTGCAAAGTTATTCAACAAAAACTGAACCGTACCTTGGGGCACTTGACCTGACCTCAGAGATCACCAGTTGACCTAGGACCTTAAAACCGGGTGCCAATCTCTGCGTCTTGTAACGGCGCACACCCTCGTTTTCCCGTGACACGCTAGCTCCACCAGGGGCGAAACGGCGAGGGGGTCGCACCGCCCCCCCCCCCCCTCGCCTCGGCGGGTGCGCATGTAGAAAACCAATAGGTCCGGCGAGGTTTAAGTTGATGACGTAAGCGGCTCGTGAGTTATTCCAGAAAAAAACGGGGGGTCTGATCCCCCCAGGTGGTCGCGGGTTATTAATCATTAATTTTGTATAGTGTGGCGTCTGGATGTCCTAACCAGTGCTTTTAATAAATGATCAAGGTGATTCTTACGCATGTCGCATTTTCAGAAACGCTGTGAGGTGTTCAAACGCACTGAGAAGGGAAAAAATCTGGCAACCCTGACGGCAGTCGAGGTCAACAACCTAGGTAAATGGTGGTGATTTTTTTCTGTTGTTTCTTTTTCAGATCAGGGAACTCATTTAACAGCCTAAACACTAAAATATGGCGATCAATATTATTATCGTAAAACAAATTAAACTTCATCTATTTTGCAACACATTTTGTGCTCTGTGGTATCACTGAGGCCGTTACAATCATTGCTCTGCTTTAGTTACGCTGGAGTTTGCGAAGCATCTACCGCGAAACAGCGAATGTTGGCTCTTCCTTGGCTATTCGTTGTCTCTTCTTGGCTATTCGTGCATTGACGACTGCCGTGTCCTTTCGATTGCAGTTAACGACGGCACTCTAGTATGTGTTCCTCTCAAGTACGTGAACATGTGGGTGAGCGATAGCAAGCTCACGGTGACCAAACTGACGCCTGAGCTGCTGTCACCGGGTCAGGTGAGCTGATGGGTCGCTGGACTAGTGGTGAAAATGGTTCATGGGTCACTGCAAGGCCGGGGAGAATGACACATGGGTCACTGCAATGGGTAAGATGGCACGTGGATCGCTGCAAGTCCCGAAACGGTGAAAACTCATTGGTTATTGCTATGGTAGAAAACAGCACGAGTCACTGCAAAATGTGAAATAACACATCATAAGTTACTTCAAGGGGTGAATCAACACACATGGGGAACCAAGACAAGGGTCATTGTCAGGTCCGAAAACAACACATCAGTGCAATCGAAGTCCTTGTAACTGCTTACGTATGGAGAATGTAAAAACAAAATCAATCGAAAACATCGAAGGTGTTCGTATGCAGATTCTAGATCCAAGGAGTAACACGAAGCCTGCTTGCAGCTGAGGGCTATTGCTCGAAACGTCTCCGCCCTGGACGGTTATAAGAAGGCCGGTGGGGGCCTGGACCTGGACAAGCTGCCCCCGTCTCTGATCTCCGTGGCCCAGCCCAGCGACATTAAGGCCTATGACTGGTGAGTACCTTCAGAAGACTGTGGTTAATCTGTGATGAAAAGATCATGGATCTTTGAATGGAAATTCAGGGGTGGAGTCGGTAATAGCAGCGTAGTTGGATCGGAGAAGAAAAATATTACCATTTAGATAGGGATTATAGGATGAAAGTTTCATTTTATTCTGTAAATTGATGAAATTACTAAACGTAAAGTGATCGTTATAACAACTGTGTGTTCGTTTCAGGACGAAGCTGAAAAGCAAAATTACCTTGGGAGGTAAATTCGATAAGGCCCAGCGCGCAATGGTTGTCAACAAGGTAAGAAAAAAATGTGTTTCATAAATGTTATTCCAAATGTGCGTCTGACAAAGATACCTAATATATATGACATTGTAAAATTCGGTCCAGTTTTGGCCTCCACCCTGACCCTACCGCTGCGAATCGTCACCTTTGACCTGTCTCTATCCTCTGACATTTGACCTTTCTTCTCTGAACTGACCTCTCTGACCCATCTGACCCATGACATCTCTCTTCCGGCATTTCCTCTGCGAACTTGACCTCTTAGACCTATCTTATCTTTCTGAACTTTCATACCTGCGCTCTGCAACATTAGATCTCTAGCCTATGACTTCATGATTTTTTAATTAATGGCCTCGCTTACCTCTGAACTGTGACATCTGAACTCTCTGACATCTGACCTATGACTTACCGGCTGTTTCTAACCACCGACATCTGACATCTTGTTCAGGGAACTGCTGATCAGATTGTGGATGCTGATCTCGGTCCGGAGTACACAGAACTGATCCCCGTGGCTGACATGAAGGGACTCACACCCGCCAAGAAAAAGATGGGTAAGTAAGTGGCATTGCTCTGCAAAGTGTTAAGACGACCGTTTGTATGACTTTACTTCATGGACCTACGTCGCTTGGCTGTCATTTTGGGTATGGGATTCACAACGTAAACCACTCTGTCTTGATGAACTTTTCCGACTATACATAATAGCCTCGTTTTTTTTTATAGATTTGGTTTTGACACCGTGAATATTATCCATTACGAACAGTTAAGCAATCACACCACTGCACTTAATGATTTTGATCAAAGCACGGATCAGCATCCTTTGATCAACACCTCATCGCCGAAGTAATTACCCTGTCTTGGATTGATAGCTTTAGCAGTGATAATTGCCCGTTCTTTACCTAACCTAATACCTAACCATACACATTAGTGATGTCAATACCTACTACGGAGTTTTGGACACCGATACCACATCAATACCAACCGGAACAATAGGAAAATGCCGACACTAAACCACATTGTAAAACTGATATAAATACCAGCTCGTTACCAAATTCGGAGTACCTTATACAAATACACTAGTGATGCTTCCTAATATCAACAAAGTACCAAATGCATAAGTTTGAAATACCAAATACCAAGATGGTTTCGGGTTGGTATCGGTATACCAAAAATTGGTATCCGATTGACACCACTAATCAGCATCATATATGTCATGATGGCTGTTTTATGACGTCAGCTGCGATGGCGGCTGGCCCGGACTCGGCTCTGCGCATGCTTAGTGCCGACGACCCAACGGAGACGCTCCCAAAGTCCATCACTCCGGAAGTGGACGACCGCTACCAGCCTTGTCTGCCCTTTTCGATGCTGAAGAGGTGGCCAACAGGTTAGCAGGTGACATGGCAGGACTGTTACAACGTCGTGAAAATAC
>NW_024884016.1:0-30619 GCF_019059575.1 Amphibalanus amphitrite | reverse complement strand
TAAAAAATGTCCAACTTTACCACGCGCCACGTGCGGTAGTTGGCAAGAACGCATGGTGGCCATCACACCACATAACTTTTACGTCCAAGTGACATTCAGTAAAGAAGACCGCTTGTCAATCGGATGTCCCGTTCCTAAGATATTAGCTTTTGAAGAGCGTCCCCACGACCGGCCGGCCGACCGGCCGGCCGCTCATACTCAGGATTTTCCCTTAATTCAGTATGAGACTCCGCTCGCTTCGCTCGCTCCGTAATAAATGGCAGCGTTGTGAATTGGCATGCTTGTTAACGGGTGGATGTACACACCAGCTCGACTGAGGAGGCGACTGACCGGTATCGGGCAATGTGTGTGTTGCCCCCAGGACAGCCTGCGCGGCGACGTCAACTCTCGGCACCCGACCATCCTGGCGCTGCGCAACGTGCTCAAGGTGGCCTTCCTGAGCGACGTCACCACGCTCAGCGTGCCGCTGCTGCTCACACACGAGATGAGCGAGGTGAGACGACGCCGACACCGACACCGACACCGACACTGACACTGACACCGACACCTACACTGACACCGACACTGACACTGACACTGACACTGACACCGACACTGGCACCGACACCGACACTGTCACTGACACCGGCACAGACAGGCACAGACACCGACACCGACACCTACACTGACACCGACACTGACACTGACACTGAGTCTGACACTGACACCGACACTAACACCGACACCGACAGGCACCGACACTGACACCGACAGGCACCGATACTGACACCGACAGACGCGGACACCGACACCGACACTTACACCGACACTGACACTGATACCGACACTGACACTTACACTGATACTGACACAGACAGGCACAGACACCGACACTGAGTCTGACACTGACACTGACACTGAGTCTGACACTGACACTGGCACTGACTGACACCGACGCCGACGCCGACACTGACACCGACACTGACACTGACACCGACACTGACACCGACACTGAGTCTGACACTCACTGGCACTGACTGACACCGACACAGACACTGACACCGACACTGACGCCGACACCTACACCGACACTGAGTATGACACTGATGCCGACACTGACACCGACACTGACACTGACAGACGCCGACACTGACACTGACACCGACACTGACAGACACCGACACTGACACCGACAGTGACACTGACAGTGACACTGACACCGACACAGACACTGTCACTGACACCGACAGACACCTACACCGACACTGAGTCTGACACCGACACTGATACCGACACTGACACCGACACTGACACCGACACTGACACTGACACCGACACGGACACACCGACACCGACACTGACACCGACAGACACCGACACTGACACTGACACCGACGCCGACACTGACACACCGATACCGACACCGACACTGACACCGACACTCTGACACTGACAGACGCCGACACTGACACTGACACTGACGCCGACACTGACAGTGACACAGACAGTGACACTGATACTGACGCCGACACTGACACTGACGCCGACACTGACACTGACACAGACACTGACACTGAGGGCCGGCGGACGCTGCTGGGACGACGCCGACACTGAGTGCCCCGCCACCCCCGCTGCGGCCCAGCCACCCCCGCTGTGACCCCGCCACCCCTGCCACGACCCCGCTGACCCCTGCTGTGGCCCCGCCAGACATATGCATCAATCCGAGTGATGGATCTATGATCTCAGTGGATCTCGAAGCAAACTGAAGGTTAGGATCTATGATTCCACCGGATCCGGCGTGAAACATTTATCCTGGATCTATGATCTCATTGGATCTGACGATAAAACAACATGGATCTATGATCTGAGCGGATCCCACCATGAATTGAAAACATAACATTTTTGAGCTGCAGCAAGTATTTTTTTCCATAATTCTGTTGACAAAAAATAAATGAGGATCTATGCTATGATCTCATTGGATCTCAAGCAAAAAATTAGACTCTGATCTATGATCCCTACGGATCTCTCGATAAATTAATGAGCTGGATGTATGATCCCGTCGGATCCAAGATCAGGATCCGTGGGATCGGATCCAAGACCCATTTTCTCGGATCCATGCACATGTCTGGACCCCACTGACCCCTGCTGTGACCCCTGACCCCGCTGATCCCTACTGTGACCCCGCTGACCCCTGCTGTGACCCCGCTGACCCCTGCTGTGACCCCACTGACCCCTGCTGTGACCCCACTGACCCCTACTGTGACCCCGCTGACCCGGCACGTGCTGCCCCCGCCAGGAGATGACTGTGGCCTGGTGTATGAAGCGCGCCGAGCTCGTCTTCAAATGCGTCAAGGGCTTCATGATGGAGATGGTGTCCTGGGGTGGCACCGAAACGCGGACCATCCACTTCATCGTCCCAAAGGTCAGACCTGACACCCGCACCATCCATCGGCCCAGTGGGCAGACCTGAGACCTGTTAGAACAAAGTGGATGCCACATTCGTGATCAGTGGCTACGAATGCATTCTATGGGGCCCATCGTGTGTCAAGGTCATCCAAAGAACAGTCTAGGTCACATGAGGTCAACATAAAACCTGACCACCAAAATGTTGTTGGGTGCGTCTTGATACGACGAATGCGTTGGTACCACTATCTTTCTAGCAGAAGTTTTTCTTTTTTGCCAATGGGGCTACGGTGCAAGGATATTTCTATCTCGCACTCCTCTGAGATGCAAAGATAAGAATTTGTTTTATTTGCATCCCTCTGAGAAGCAAAGGTGTCTAGGGTTCAAACGATGATGCGTGAATAACCAAACTTTTTTTGAATGGCTGTTTGTGATGAAACTTATGAATTAAAAACACATTACTCTAAGCCTGTTTATTTTCCATAAGTTAACAAATTTAAATCAAATGTTTATTGAAACTCTCGCTCTCCAGTGGCTTTGTGTACAGGGTGTCCGAAAATTGATTGCGCACTCTTCTAGTCCACTTTACAAGGAAACAAAACATGCATGGGTCATGGTTTATTTACCGATATACCCTCCACCCAAACGCACACACTCCCTCATACGGTCGGGCATGCCACACATCAGGTTATACAGTGTCTCTGCACTAATGCTGAGCCACGCTCGCTGGAGGTTCCTGATATGCGCCTGCTCGGTGGTAGCCGGCTCCATCATGTCGAGCTCGCTCTGCACGATAGCCCGCAAGTTCTCGATGGGAGACGGGTCAGGGCTGTTGCCCAGCCATACACCCTTGTCCCAAAGCCCTGGGAGGTTGTCCCAGCACCACCGTAGAGTGCTGGCGTCGTGATGAGCTGAAGCACCGTCTTGCTGGAAGATCGCCTCGGACATCTTCGGGAGCAGCTCGACCTGTGTTGGCGCCCCCGTCTGCATCTTCCGCTTATCGCGGACGCTGCAGACTTCTTCAGAACTCTTTCACGTAGTACTGGGCCGTCACGGCCTGATCGCGGGGGACGATGTGGAGCTCTGACAGGCCCTAATGACTCGGCATGGCTCAGACCATGATTTTCAGCGGCTGCTTCACCGTGTCGATTGCAGGCACTTCAGCACTGCTGTGCGCCCAGACGCGCTCGTTCTGGCGATTCAGCGGGTGCATGATCTCGATCACACACTCATTGCTGAACAAGACGCGCCGCCAGTCCTGAATGGTCCAGTTCTTCTGCTCCCGGGCAAATAACAGACGCTTCCGCCTCTGGGCTTCGGCCAGTTTTGGCTGCCGGCGCAGATTGAGCAGTTTGAGACCCAGGCACTTGGCCATCTACAGTGTAGTTGTGAGCAGTGGTCTTCGACACCGCTTGACCCTTCTCAGTCAGCTTTTTGGCCAGTTTCTGCGTCGATTGGCGTCTTTTCAGCACGGCCTTAGCGAGCACGATTTTGGCCACTCTGTTCAGCACAGTTTTTCTCCCACGGCCTTTGCGATTCTCCAGTGCTGCACCGCTGCGGTCGAGAACCAGTCAGTAATGAAGGGCAGGCGAGATACATCCACTTGTCGGGCAACATCGCCTACCGTCATCCCGGCTTCAACCATCCCAACCGCGCGGTGGCGCGTCGTCAAAGTGTGCTCCCTCACCATTCTCGATATGGGGTCCGCGCGCGAAGACTACCTCTCGGAAAGCGACCATGGCCACTCACTGCGGCTGGGGTCAGGTCACCTGCTGGATCATGTGATCACCTGACACGCTGGGGTGCCCGGGGGCGGGGTCGCGAACCTCCCTAACCGGTTTGGCGGGAGCACGTGCGAGATACGTGAATATAAACAGTGTGCAATCAATTTCCGGACACCCTGTATGTGTGACCGGCCGCTGTGGTTCGCAGACCATCTCTGAGGAGGGAGGTGTTTGCCATGTTCTATACATACATATACTCTGGTGTGACCGGCCGCTGTGGTTCGCAGACCATCTCTGAGGAGGTGTTTGCCAGCGTGTCGGCCCTGCTGCCGACCATATTCCGCGTCTCCAACCCGCTGGTGGTGCGCAGCTCGTGAGTCGGACGGCGCTCTCCGCTGGTCAGTCGGAGGCGCTCTCCGCTGGTCAGTCGGCCGGCGCTCACGGACGGCGCTCACCGCTGGTCAGTCGGAGGCGCTCACCGCTGGTCAGTCGGCCGGCTCTCACGGACGGTCAGTGGGCCGGCGCTCTCCCGGAGGCGGCAGCCCTGCCGAGTTGACACAGGGAGTGGTCCGGAGAGGCCGCTGGTGGCCGCCCGTGAACCTGTTTATTTCGCTATTGTAGAGACGACACCGACATGGACCATGACTATTGACTGCTAGCGAATTATGGCTACGTACTAAATACAGGTGGATCGAGCATTTTTTTTTCAAACTCATTTAAAAAGAAATGTCCGTAACATTTGTGATAAGTACTCATTTAAATGGTCTACTTGAACACGTGGAAATAATGCAACCGAGCCACATCATTCCGAAATAAGTCTAATGAGAAATTTTATCGCTAAGTCTGGTATATCCCATTCAGAAAGTATGTCGCAAAATCATGGAGGAGGAGTGAATTTATTGTATATCATATTCCCTAAGATCCTGTGTGTGATTCATATTGTTACAACTTACGATTTTGTATAGGATTTTTTGTCAGTTGAGAACAGACTTTTTTGTCCACCAGGCGCTCGAGGCCACATCTTTTCGCCGCGTCTATATGTTTGGCGACTTCAGTGTTCGCACGTCTCCGCGAAATGCCTCGGTAGGGTGGGTTACCAGAGTATTTGGTAGCATGCCCACGGCTTTGTGACGCGACAGAACCGCAGGAGCCCACATGACGATAACGTGCCACTGATGCTTCATGTTTATCGGACTATGTTGATACCCGTATTTTACGTACCCTGATCGACCTCCGTTATTGCTGCAGTGAGGTGTTCGGGGAGATTTGTCGCGTGTGGATATGTGCATGTGGATATATTGCGTGGTTTGGTATGTCAAATGTATGCAGATTATATATTATAATTATTTACGCTTTAATGTCTGCATTTGCGTCAGGTGTGGATGGATGAACCAATTGTCATTTCATTCAATCACGAAGCGGTTGAATGGTAGTAAAATTTCTAGACCGGTATCTTCTTAGGCGTACCAAATAGCCAACCTATTATGATTTATCGTATGACCTATCCTTTTCAACCCCTAAACCCGCGCGGCGGCCGGGGGGGGGGTGAACATTCCCCCCTCCTCACATTGCCCCAACAGACGGTAAATAACTTTTGAAGATACCCATCTCCAATTTTAGTGTTTTATGGACCAAAATTTTGCGAGGAATCCGATGGTGTGGTCCCCGAAATCTGAAAATTTCCATTTTGAAGATAGCACCTATTTTTTGAAAAGTAAATATTCGTCATGCATAAAATTCAAATAAATTGAAAATATAACGAGTGAATATTTGTAACAGCACAAGAACGTGTCGAACATGAATTAGTGATATAGTTTAGCTGTGATGATACTATATCTGCTCATACATGTATGTACATAAACTAGTACATTAACCCTCGCCGGCCGAGAAGGGGTGGGGTGAGTGCCGCCTCATAGGGTTTTTCGCGATAGCTCAAAACACGCCGAGGATAGACTGCTGAAACCCGGTATACTTAATCTTTTAATCAAGCTGGATCTTTTGACACCAACCGCCCTTTCAGGTCAGGTCAGGTCACTGGCCTATGACGTCATCAATGAACCTCTGCACGGTCCTCAGATGTTGCAACTTTGCAACGCCCTCAGTGCCAGAGAAACTTTCACAGGAAGATGAAACTTACAGGACGTAGTATCCTCCGGAGGTCTCACAACTTGTATATATCGGATTTTTGCTAAAGGTCACATGAGGTCAGTTATGTCACGTGACCTCGCCATTGTAAGTCAATGTGGGAAATATGAAAACTGTAATTTTGGCGCCAGAAATGATCTAAAACTGTCCCAAGCACATGAAATCGTGGTTTCATGCACTCATTGTAAAGTCCGATCATGAAACCACGATTTCATGTGCTTGGGATTGTTTTAGATCATTTCCGGCGCCAAAATAACAGTTATCATATTTCCCCCATTGACTTATAATGGTGCAGGTCACGTGAACGACCTGACCTCATGTGACATTTATGTTAAATCCGAGATATACAAGTTGTGAGACCTCTGAAGGATACTACGTCCTGTACGTTTCATCTTCCTGCGAAAGTTCCTCTGGCACTGAGGGCGTTGCAAAGTTGCAACATCTGAGGACCTCGCAAAGGTTCATTTATGACGTCATAGGTCAATGACCTGACCTGACCTGAAAACGCGGTTGGTGTGAAAAAAAAATCCAGCTTGAATAAAAGATTAGGGATGCCAAGTTTCAGCTGTCTACCCTGGGTCCGTATCAAAGCGTCCAAGACCGCAGCACCCAAAGTACGCAACATCCAAAACCGCAGCGTCCAAAGTACGCAACGTCCAAAATACGTCCATAATCGGGTTTCTAGGGGGCATTCACAAAGTCCAAAACCGAAACAACCAAAACCGCAACGTCCAAAAACGTGTCATCCAAAAAACGCAACATCCAAAGACGCAACATCGAAAGTACGTAACCTCCAAAACCACAACATCCAAGACCACGACATCCAAGGCACGCAACATCCAAAACTAATCTAACCTAACCTAACCTAACCTAACCTAACCTAACCTAACTTACTGATTTTTGTCTATCCCTAACCCAACCTAACCTAACCTACTGATTTTTGCCTACCAGGGATAAGGAAACCTAACCTAACCTAACCTAACCTAACCTACTGATTTATGCCTACCGGGGATAAGGAAACCTAACCTAACCTAACCTAGCCTAACCTAACCTAACGGTTTTTGGATGTTGCGTACTTTGGATATTGCCCAGTAAACATCCCGACGTCGGCCGACGTCGGGGTGACGTCGGCATCTCGGCATCGGCATGCCGACGTCGGCCCGACGTCGGTCCAACCTCGGCACGACTTCGGCTGGATGTCGGATATGCCCGCATGTACCGACGTCCAGCCGAGGTCCAGCCGACGTCGGGCCGACGCCGGACCGAGATCAATTGCTGAGGTCCAGACGACGTCGGGGCGACGTCGGACCGACATCGGCCGCTGTTTTGACCGTTAAAATAATGTAAAATACATGTTTTATGTTTCATAAAGAGCTTCTGGATCCAAAATATCCTCAGGAAACTCAAATCTTCCTCCACGCCGCAACCCCCTGATCCGGACTGGACGGGAAACTTTATCCCATTTGGGATTGCCCGTAAGCCGAGCTCGCCCGTAGCCGGGTGCGGTGAGTGCTTGGGGGCTGCTCGGCCTATCCTTTGGTCAGGCTCAGCCCCGGCAACTCACTGCAGGGCCGGGCCCAGTTCATTTAGAAAGGCCAGTCGGCAAATGTCACTTTGCCAAAGTGCCACTTATCAAAGGGACACTTTGGGAAACGTTGGTGCAAGTGTGTAAGAGTGGCTATATGAATCCATTGTTGGGTCGCCCTTTCCAATAAGTGTCACGTAACAGCAATAGGACCAGGGACTCTATATGAACTGGACCCAGGGTGCTCCCCAAGAAGACCAATGTCTCCATCCTATCATCCTTCCGGCTCTGAAATGGTCTTGTCAGACCGAAAGGGCATAACCCAACAAAACAAACTAATTTCGATAGCTGGCTGCGTGGTGTAGTGATTAGCGCACTAACATCGCGTTCAAATGACACGGGGTTCGCATCCCATCGCCGGCTGATGCTTTTGGCGTGTTGTCCCAGTAAACATGCCGACGTCGGCGACTGGGGGGCTCGAATCCCACCGCCGGTTGATATTTTTGGCGCGTTGTCCCAATAAACATGCCGACGTCGGCCCCATCGGTCCAACGACAAACGATCTCGTCAAACTCGGCAAACGACCTCGGCCCGACGTCGGCTCGACGTCGGCTGGACTTCGGTTCGACGTCGGAACATGCGGGCATATCCGACGTCCAGCCGATGTCGGGCCGAGGTTGAACCGACGTTGGGCCGACGTCGGGCCGAGCCTCGGCCCGACGTCGGGCCGACGTCGGCATGTTTACTGGGTGCTTACTTTGGATGTTGTGTACTTTGGATGATGCGTCCTTGTATGTTGCGTTTTGGATGATACGTTTTGGATGTTGCGGTTTTGGATGTTTCTGTTTTGGACGTTGTGAATGCTCCCTATATACCCGATTTTGGACGTATTTTGGACGTTGCGTACTTTGGACGCTGCGGTTTTGGATGTTGCGGTTTTGGACGCTTTGATGGTCCCCCGTCTACCCTAGGCGTGTTTTAAGCTATCGCGAAAAAACCTATGAGGCGGCTCCCGAGTGAGTCCCGTCCCACCCCTTCTCGGCCGACGAGGGTTAACCCTCGCCGGACCTATTGGTTTTCTACATACGCGCCGGCCGAGGGGGGGGGGGCGGGTACGACCCCCCCCTCGCCGTTTCGCCCCTGGTGGAGCTAGCGCATCGCGGAAAAAACGAGCGTGTGCGCCGTTACGAGACGCAGAGATTGGTACCCGATTTTAAGGTCCTAGGTCAACCGGTGACCTCTGAGGTCAGGTCAAGTGCCCCAAGGTACGGTTCAGTTTTTGGTGAATAACTTCGCAAAAAACGGGCGCAGAGCGCCGATTTTGGCAGCATCGTGTTCGTCTCGCTCAGGCGCGTCGAATGATATACTTTTTGTCCGGGTCAGGTCAACTTGGGGTGTTGACCTCAGGTCAAGGTCAGGTCAGCACCCCCAGGTCACGAAGTTGGTCGAAAGAGGTCATGTCGCATATCATTCGATTCGGCAGGTCTTCCTGAGTCCATTGGTGGCTTTCCCGACTCGCTAGCTCAATTTGATCAAGAGTTATTGACGAAAAACTAATATGACCTTGATGACGTCATAAATGACGTCACGCAAGGTCAACATTGCAAAAGTGACGCATCTAACCTTGCAAGGAGTGCATAAAATCACGATTCTGTGTGCTTGAGATAGTTGGAGATCGTTCCCGGCGCCAGAATAGCAGTTTTCATTTTTCCCCATTGACTTATAATGGTGAGGTCACGAAAATGACCTGACCTCATATGACCTTTAGGAAAAATCCGAGATATACAAGTTGTGGGACTCATAATGGATACTAGATCCTGCAAGTTTCATTTCCCTGTGACATCTCCTCTGGCAGTGAGGGCGTTGCGAAGTTGCGACATCTGAAGACCGTGCAGAGGTTCACTTATGACGTCATAGGTCAGTGACCTGACCTGACCCAAAAATGCGGTTGGTGTCAAAAGATGCGGCTTGGATCAAAGGTCAGGTATGCCAAGTTTCAGCTCTCTATCGCCAGCGTGTTCGGAGCTATCGCGAAAAAACCCTATGGGGGGGGCGGCACCCGCCCCCCCCCCTCGGCCGGCGAGGGTTAATGTACTAGTTCATGTACATGTATGCGCAGATATATTAGCTGAGATAATAGTATCATCTCAGCTAAAATACATCTCTAATTCATGTTCGACACATTCTGGTGTTGTTACTAAAATTAACTCATTATATTTTCAATTTATCTGACTATTATGCCTGACGAATATTTATTTTTTCAAAAAATAGGTGCTATCTCCAAAATGAATTTTTTTCAGATCTCAGGGAACACACCATAAGATTCCTCGCAAAATTTTGGTCCAGAAAACACTAAAATTGGAGATGGGTATTTTCAAAAGTTATTTACCGTCTTTTTGGGCAATGTGTCCTGCGGTTTTTCGCAGATATCACCAAAACATCGGCGCGGAGCGCCGCCGTTTTTGGCACACCTGTTCATACATCTTTTCCGCACATGTTGTTAAAATATTACCCAGGGCTTTTAAGGTCAGGTCACCAGGTCACGTCAAGTGACCTCACTAGGGTCTAGTGACCTCGTTTGGGCGATTTTATTCAGTTCGACGATACGGAATACGGATCGACTGATATGCAACATGACCCTTTCCGGTCAGGTCATGACCTGAGGTCAAATTTTCAAAATGGCCTTTTAAGGTCAACGAATGGTTCATTCGACGTGTCTCGACGAGAGGAACACGATGCTGGAAAAAATAATGTCGTGGCTCGCTTGAATCAAAAGTTATTAGTTACCGAAAACCCTTTTTCTTGAAACGGCTATTTTTAGAGTTTTTGCCCTCTGCAGGCTAAACCATTGACTTGAGGTCAAATCTGAGGACATCAATCAGAAAGGTCTGTAAAAGGGCTATCGAATGCGCTTTTCCGCGGCGCTGTAGCTCTTTTTGTTCCCGAGTTAGCCGTGAGCAGTTTCCAAAAATGTGGTGTAGGTAGGTACTTACAGAGACATAGCGCTGACCTATACCGCTCCTGACCGTTACCTTTTTAAATCTGCTGTATTTGCTGGAACCAAAGCGTACTAGAGCCGAAGCGCGCTGGAGCCTAAGGGTGTCAGGCAGTTTGACGAGCCCTCACGAGAGCGGCTATTGGGAGGTCTCGCTCCAACCTTTGCTGGTCCATCAGGCGCCAGGCGTCGGTGTTGAAGAGTTCTGGGCCAGGTGTCGCTGGACACTATAGTTTCGGTATGGGCGGGATAGGCCTGCCACCCGCACACTCTGCTCCGCCCACACAGAAACTGAGACACCCCCTGTTCCGCTGTGGCTGCCGCAAGTCAGGCCCATCCCCCGTGCTGCTCAACTCTGGGGTGACGGGCGACAGAGGCCGCTCAACTCTGGGGTGACGGGCGACAGAGACCGCTCAACTCTGGGGTGACGGGCGACAGAGGCCGCTCAACTCTGGGGTGACGGGCGACAGAGGCCGCTCAACTCTGGGGTGACGGGCGACAGAGGCCGCTCAACTCTGGGGTGACGGGCGACAGAGACCGCTCAACTCTGGGGTGACGGGCGACAGAGACTGCTCAACTCTGGGGTGACGGCCGACGGGCGACAGAGACCGCTCAACTCTGGGGTGACGGGCGACAGAGACCGCTCAACTCTGGGGTGACGGGCGACAGAGACCGGCGCTACGCCTCCATCGGCTCACCGGCATCAGTTTACCGTTATATTTATTATTTAACACGAGTTAAATAATTATTATTATTGTGTTTTATTATTAGTTAACGATGTAAACAGACAATGAATAATATACTATGGAACGAACGCTGTGAGATTTTTAGTTTCCTAGGCTATCACACTCGGTCCAACGCAGCGAGTGCGGCCGGTCCGTGGGTGAGACTGTCGGCAACTACAGCAGCTGAGGATGGATGACTGGGAGTGGGGGGAGAGGTGGCCCGGCGCACTGGAGGCACTGGAGTGGGACGCCGGCCCACACCGCCGCCGCCGCCGCGCCGGCCCGGCGACACTTGAGCCGGCCGTAAACCGATCGTGTTACAGTGGACCGAGCGACCGGCGGCGGCGGCGTGACGAACAGAGACACGGCGCGGGACCGGTCGCGGGCCATTGCTGCTTATTAGACCGGCTATTCGTCCGTTAGTACCCTAAACGCTCATATGGTAAACACGTCAAGCGTTTCCGTTTGATGTGTTATTCTCATTTGTCGGTGTCTCCGCTTGACATGCTGCTTCTGTTTGTTATCGTCTCCTTTTGTTGGTGTCGGCCATTAGTTGGTGTTTCCATTTGTTGATGTTGATTTGTTATCGGTTGTAGCGATTTTAATCAACAAAATAGTCCTTTCTTTCATCGGCTGCCCGCCCTGCCCCGCTCGGAGCCGGCAGCGGCTCTGTGATTGGCCGTCTGTCCAGCCGTCGGGCCAATCGGACGCCGAGGCGGCGCTCGGTGGCGGCCGGCGGCCGGCGGGGAGGGCCGCCCGGCGGCTCCCACGGCCAGTGGTGGTGGGCGGAGCGCCGCGTCCGGCCGGCCCCTGCCACACCGTGGAAGTGTCACTGGCGGCAGCCCGCAGCCGTCCACGGCGGCAGGAGTGGATACCGGGATCACCAGCCGCGCCGCACTACCCGGTGAGGCGCCCAGCCCAGCTGGGTCGGAATGACGACTCGCCGATTCTATCCGTGCCGCTCGAGCTGTTGCCACCAATGGCTTTGTTTTTCGATGCGGATGCCGATGTGGGTGATCAGATCCTTCCTTTTGCGTTTTGGGACACGGGTAGGTACTCTTAAAGTGGTTAGTGGGGCAGCTCAACCTCAGTGTGGGGCGTTCCACGACAAATCGACAAGTGCCCTGCACCCTCATATTTTATTTTTTGCTTAACATTGGTCTAATGGGTTGTGATGGGCGGGGAAGCCAGCTGTGGCAAGGATTTTTTTCTTCGAACAACGGTTTCCGAGATATAGCCTCGGGCAATTCTTGGAGTTCGCGCTGCAGCCCTATGTTTGGCTGCCTATAACTCAGAAACTATTGGTTTTTGCGATAAAAACTTGATATGTTTCAACTCACAATCAACCAACAAACATTTTGGCTATCTCGGATTTTCAATTTTTGAAAATTTTGATCACGTGACCTTTCGTCCTATTTTTCGAAGAGTGACCTTGATATTTTCCCCACTGAAAGTTGCAATTTTGTCTGATGACAATTAAAGCCTTATCAATTGTCATTCATATGCGATAATAAAAAAGTGGTTATCGCCCTGCGGCCTGCGTTGACCTCAGGTCAGGTCATTTTTATGACCTGTTCATTATTACGAGCGGGAGCGACAGCGAGATCTCGAGAATTAAAGGGACTATCCCACCTTTAACATGGGGTTTGAGTTGAGATAGCCAAGTTTGCGGCGAGGTTCAGAAACCACTATCTATCTAGGTTGCAACCCCCGCGGCCTCTTGGTGTTGAAGACATTCGTTCCCTTCATTTGAAAATGGGCCTTGTACAAGGCCCTATCTGCAACATGGAGTGACCGTTAGTGTGACGTCACCTCGTTTAGTCATTCTGATTTAAATGGGTTTGTTCGTTGAAAAATCGCTTAAAACTTGGTCTGAACTTTGTTGTGGTGCCTACAGAGTAAAAAGAATCAGCTTTATGACAGTAATGTGGCCTGGGGAAGGAGGTAATTAAAATTTTGGGCTGTGACGTCACATATTTGAAAGTTTGTGTTTGGAATATGGGAAGCCTAAGATGTTTAATGAAAAATAAATGCCAGAACCGCGTTCCTGGTCATCCAATCTATAAAGTCGGGCACAATTTAACTGGTTTTAACAACATTTTAGAAGGTGGGATAGTCCCTTTAAGCAAGATAGCGACAAGCGGTAAACGGTAAAGAGTACACACGGATAAGGTCTATAATTTTTACTAAGGTCATTTTCAGGTCAGGTCAAAGATGACGTCACATGAGCTAAAAGGAAGTCAAAATAGCGGCACTTTACATATATATGAAGTTTTTCTCGAATAACTTTCAAGGTATCCCAGCTAGGAACAAACTAATAGCACCATCGTGATCCTCTCGTCGATCCGCATCGAAATATATGTATGTTGACCTCGAAAGGTCGAAAGATCAAAAGTTGACCTTAGGTCACGTGATCTAAGGTCAACTTTTGACCTTTCGACCTTTCGAGGTCAACATACATATGTTTCGATGCGGATCGACGAGAGGATCACGATGGTGCTATTAGTTTGTTCCTAGCTGGGATACTTTGAAAGTTATTCGAGAAAAACTTCATATGTATGTATAGTGCCGCTATTTTGACTTCCTTTTAGCTCCTGTGACGTCATCTTTGACCTGACCTGAAAATGATCTCAGTAAAAATTATAGACCTTATCCGTGTGTACCCTTTACCGTTTACCGCTTGTCGCTATCTTGCTTTATTCTGGAGATCTCGCTGTCGCTCCCGCTCGTAATAATGGACAGGTCATAAAAATGACCTGACCTGAGGTCAACGCAGGGCGATAACCACTTTTTTATTATCGCATATGAATGACAATCGATAAGGCTTTAATCGTCATCAGACAAAATCGCAACTTTCAGTGGGGAAAATATCGAGGTCACTCTTCGAAAAATAGGACAAAAGGTCACGTGATCAAAATTTTCAAAAATTGAAAATCCGAGATAGCCAAAATGTTTGTTGGTTGATTGTGAGTTGAACCATATGAAGTTTTTATCGTAAAAAAACAATAGTTTCTGAGTTATAGGCCGCCAAACATAGGGCTGCAGCGCGAACTCCAAGAATTGCCCGAGGCTATATCTCGGAAACCGTTGTTCGAAGAAAAAAATCCTTGCCACAGCTGGCTTCCCCGCCCATCACAACCCCTTACACCAGTTTTCAACGAAAAATAAAATATGAGGGTGCAAATTTAATTTTTTATTTGTCGATTTGTCGTGTGACTAACAAAAAGGCGATAGCACCCAAAATTTTCGTCGATTAGTGTTACCAAACATCTTACATACAGCGACTGCAATGTGTGTTTAGCAATGTGTTATGTGGGGGGGGGGGGGACTAACAACCGTTGATGGCCTCGAACAGCAGGCCGGCTCTGCAGTCTGCGGGCGGCATTTCCTCATATAGACGCTCTTCCAATGGCAATTTCAAATAGCTCTTGGGATTTCGCATGCCCGTCAAAACAGCTCATAACCAGACCAGATTGCGCCGCATGGACGCGGGAACCGTGAGGGCAATGGGGGCAAGCTGCCCCCACAACTTGAAGGCTGTGGGGGCGACGCCCCCCGCAACTTGAAGGCGTGGGGGCGACTATCTGTAAGAATCTTGGGGGCGACGCCGCCCCCACAACTTTTCTGAGTATGTTCGCCAAATATTTTGTTTTTGTTTAAGCTTTAAAATGTATTTTTGGTATTTTTCAAAATGAAGTGGCCCAAATGCGAACTAATAGGAAAAATGGGGTAGTTTGGTTTTGGGGACCCAATATGCCCTCCCCTCCACGGCTGGATAAAATGGAATGAATCCAAAAATAGGTGAGCCACTGTGGGTGGGCCGACGAAATTTACTTAGCGTTAGAAATTCATATTTGGTAGCTCTGAAGTCTGATATGGTGGCATTTCTCTCATTTCCATTAGTGACCATCCCACCTAACATTAGTTTTGAGTTGAGATAGCCAAATTGGGGTCCCTAGCCTGCAATTACCGATTTGGGCACTCACAACGACAACTGTTTTAATTCGGAAATATTAATGCATTTGAATGCCCCCGCCCCCCTTCGACGACGCAGAGGTGAAGTCCGCAGTAGTTTTAATATTTTTAACGTTTTTTCCAATTTGTTTGATTACGTTATTCGACATTTCGCGAAATGAAGTGGCCGAAATCCGAAGAGAAAATGTAATTTGGGGTACCTACCTTGCTTTTGTCCCCGAAATCGGTCTCCGCCACAGCCATGACCCTTTCCCCCACAACTTCAAACTAGTCCCCGCGTCCCTCATGTCCCCTGCCAATTTTAATGCGTTTTCCCCCACTAATAACAAAGCTGGAATATTTTTTGTCTCGGATGGTACTGGTAGGCGCGGGGCAAAGCGGACTTCAGGCGGAGTGGACAGCTCCTTATTCCATAAGCTCAGCTGCTTTAACGTGGACATCAAACGTTATTGATATTAACCTTCCAGGGCCCGATTTCACCAAGTGAATATATTCTTGGTGTACTTTGGAAAAGTACACCGACAAAGTACGACGATAATACTATTCGGTTTCGCCACAGGAATACAGTGGCGGCGGAAGGTAATTTTGGATGGGGGTGCAAAGTTTTCTCAAGGGGCCCCTTTGGAAGTTTTGGGCCCCCCTTCATTTTTTTTTTTTTTTTGAGAGATTGTTATTGATTTATGAAAAACTAAGGTTTTGGAAAACTATCCCCATACACACGAGTTCTGTAAAAGGTTTGAAATTGCAGTGTACCTACCTAGCTCAAATAATGAAAGCATAAATAAGCAAATGCAGTAGTTTTTTATCGGCTAATCTTTTAGTCTAGCCATCACCCGAAGCGTCTCAAACAACTTTTCTGGATCCGCATTGGACCATTGAGGGCCCTACAAGACCGTTCCAAGAAGACTGTGCTTAGAAGCCCCTTGGAAACCGACCACATAGACTCCTCCAGAGACCTACATGACTCCCCAGACTGAATGAGCCCTCCGATCAGGGTCGGTCCCTTGAAAGTTGCTGAAAGGTTTCAGAAGGCGGTATAGGCTCGAAAGTCTTTTGAGGGCTCTCAGAAACCGGCATCGGACCCCCAAAAAAACCTGTATGGAGGCCCTCCAAAGCCGGGATGGAGGCCATAGAAGCCGATGTTTAGCCTAAAGAGCAGGTATGGAGGACTGAATAGAGGAAAGGGGTCTCAGTGGGGCCTTCAGGGGCAAGCGTTTGAGCCCCAAAAATATGTGTGGGGTCTTAGAGGCAGGTAGACCCCTGGGGTATGCACGGGGTCCCAGGAGCTCGCGTGTGAGCCCAAATATTCGGCTGGCGGCTACTAGAACCAGCATGGGGATTCTTAGAAGCCGCTCAGACCCATATTTCATGGGTCATGAGTCCCAAGAGTCGATGTAGGGGCCATAAAAACCGGTGTAGGGCCCATGACCCCATAAGTTCCGACATTGAAACTCTTAGAGGCCGGCAACGGGGCACCAAGAGCAGATAAAGTGCCTCAACAAGCTGACATGGGGCCTGAGAATCAGTGTGGAATTCTAGGAGCCTGCATGAGCTCTCGGAGACCTTCGTATTTCGTAAGGTCCACAAAGGTCGTTGGGTCCTCTTAATCTGAACTCTGTGGGGCCCTCAGAGGCCAGCATGTCTCCTGGCACCTGCCTGCGTTGAGTTGAGACCTTCCGAGGCCGTCGGAGGGTTCTTCAGAGGCCAGCGTTGGCCCTTGAAGCCTTCGTTAGGCCCTAGATGCCGTCAAGAGGGCCCTCAGAGGTCAGCATGGCCCCTGGAGTCTGCCTGCGTCGAGGCCCTCAGAGGCCGTCGTGGGTCCTCAGACGCCAGCATGGGCCTTTGGAGCTTGCGTTGGGTCTTAGAGATCATCGTGAGGGCCCAGAGAGGTCGTCGTCAGGGCCCCCAGCCCCTCAGCCTCCTGGGGTCCTCAAAAGTTGTTGTGAGGGCCCTTAGAAGCCTTCGAGAGAATCTTCAGAGGTCGTCATGAGGGTCCTTGGCCATAGTGAGGGTCTTCATGGGCCCTCAGATACCTCTGCAGGGCTCTCAGAGGCCTTGGTAAGACAGCTAGAGGTCATCGTTAGGGTCCTCAATAGACCGTTGCAGGCCCTCAAATGCCAGCATAGCCCCTGCAGCCTGGTTGTGTTGGGGCCCTCAGAGGCCGTCGCTGGGCCGTCTGAAGCCAAATGGGCCCTCAGACTTGAGTTGGGTCTAGGGCCGTCACGAGGGCCCTCAGAGACCGTCGTAGAGGTCCTTAGAGGCCAGCGGGGCCTCTGGAGTCCTGTGGGTCCCTCAGCGGTCGTCATGAGGGCCCTTAGTGGCCGTTGTGTAGGGCCCCAGGGGACAGAGGTCGACGTGAGAGCCCTCAGAGATCGTCATAAAAGGGCCCTCTGACGCCGTCGTGGGGGCCCTCATATGCCGCATGGAGCACCAAACGCGGCTCGGGACACTTCTAGCCGGTGAAGTGGCCCCAAAGACTAGCATGGGGCGCTCCTGACCATAATTGGACATCCCAGAGGATTCCACATCAGTGTTCGTTTCCCGATTACTGGTTTTTAGGAGAAAATGTATTGGATGGTGCGACGGGCCCCTTGTACGGATTTTGGGGGTGCAAGAAGATATGTTTGCACCCCCATGTTTTTCGATGGGGGTGCAGCTGCACCCCCTGCACCCCCTATTCCGCCGCCACTGACCGCAGCTGCTCCATGACTGGATCGGCGGCCGACGCGGCACATACGTCGTCATCAGTGATGACGTCACTGACGTCATCGGTGAGCAGGGCGACGATCTCGTCGCCGTCCGTCTCGGCGGCGCCGGTGTCCGGCAGCGGCAGGCGCGACAGGGCGTCAGCCACTGGGATGCTGCGCCCGGGCCGGTACTCCACTGTGTACGAGTACGGCAGCAGGCGGGACTGCCACCTGGCGATGCGCGCGCCGGCGCGGTTGGACGTCTTCGGCGTGAGCAGAGTGGTGAGCGCAGAGTGGTCCGTCCGCAGGGTGAACGAACGGCCCCACAGGTACGTCCGCCAATGCTCGACAGCATTGACCGCGCTGAGGGCTTCCTTCTCGGAGACGGAGTACCGCGACTCGGCGTCGGTGAAGGAGCGGGACCAGTACGCCACTGGTCGCTCCTCGCCGTCCGGCTGGATCTGAGTGAGCATGGCACCGGCGCCGCGGTCGCTGGCGTCGGTCGTCACGATCGTCCGGAGGCGGGCGCTGAAGGGCTTCATCACCGGCCTGGCTGAGATGAGCCGTTTCACCTCGTTGAAGGCGTCGTTGGCCTCCGTGGTCCACTGGAACGTGGCGTCCTTCCTCAGCATGATGGCGAGGGGTCTCACCACAGCGGAGTACTGAGGCACGAACCTGCTGAACCAGCCGGTTGAGCCCAGGAGACTGCGCAGCTCCTTTACGTTGGTGGGAGGCGGGGCCTCGGCCACGGCCTTGGTGGTAGACAGGAGAGGTACCACTCCGTGTCTGGAGAGCTGATGACCGCAGAACTCCACCTCTGGCTGGCTGAAGGAGGACTTCTCTGTGTTGATGGTGACATTTGCCTGCTTGAGGCGGTCCAGCACGGTGCGGAGGCGCCTGTCGTGCTCGGACTGATCACGGCCGGTGACCAGGATGTCATCCAGATAGTGTCCACAGCCGTCGATACCCTGCAGTAGATGACTGAGCAGCTTCTGGAACGCGCTGCCGCTAGACACCAGGCCGAACGGGACCTTGGTGTAGCGCATCAGGCCGTCTGGCGTGAGGAAGGCTGTGATGTCACGCGAGTCCTCGTGCAGACGCAGCTGGTGGTAGGCCGACTTCAAGTCGATCCTGCTGTAGAGGGTGCCACAGAGCTTGGACTCCAGCTCGTCGATTGTGGGTAGTGGGTGGACCTCTGGCACGATTTGGCTGTTCGGCCCACGCAGGTCTACACAGACCCTGATCCTGCCGTCCTTCTTCCTTGAGACGGTCAGCGGGCTGATCCACTGAGAGGAGTCGATCCTCTCGATGATGCCTGCTTCCAGCGGACTGTTGAGCTCTGCTGAGACCTCCTCTCGCACGGAGAGGGGCAGCCGGCGCAGCTTGTAGGCAGTTGGTACTGCGTCCGGCTTCAGGTTGATGCGGTGGACGTAGCCCTCGATGGCAGGTAGCTCTGACGGGGCTGAGCCTGCCACCGTGTAGACGCTGTGCGAGGCTGGGTGGAGGGTGACTCCCAGGGCCTGCAGCAGGTCCATGCCCATGATGGCCTCCGTCTTGTTGGTGTCCACCAGGTAGAAGTTTGTTGGCACAGCCTGATAATTGTAGGTCAGTGGCGAAGCTGTTAAAACTTCAACTTTGTTAAACTGCTGGTAAGGTTCCTTTTCGAGCAACTTAAATTGTGCGTTTTTCTGTATTTCGTATTTTATTGCAAAATTCTTTCAGAACTTTTCGAAATTTTCAAAAGGTTATTCAGAGCATTCACTGTTCAATTCCACATTAGCCTAAGCAAAAATGACGAAAAAACGTCAAACGGTTTTCATTTTACAGCGATTATTTTACTATACCATTACCTTACTGTCTCAAATAGCCCCACTGTCTCAAATAGCCCCACTTTACGGTACAGAAAAATGTTTCAGACGTAAAAGGTGTGGAATCAAGAGGGCTACAAAACTGTTATTTCGATTTTTCGATTTTTTTTTTTGGATTTTGACCCCGAAAAATAATTTTTTTTTTAAATATAATAGCCGAAAAATAAAAAAATTGAATTTCGAAAAAAAACCGGAATATTTGTGATAGTCCCTACCGCTTTCTATCTACATACCAAATTTGAGATCAATAGGTACCTCTTTTTTGCCAAGTTATAGCGAAAAAACTGTTCAAAATTGATGACGTCAAGTTTTCAAACTCAATTTTTAGCAATTCTAGACCTCGTAGCGCAAAACAAAGACCACCATTAGACTCCTCGTGATGAGCTGCATCGAATCAATATTCAATACCCATTTTGCAAAAATATCAACTTTAAAATTTGACCTTTTTTGACCTGGCCTTGACCTGACCTCCACCAGAAAGTGACCTAAACCGTACCTGATGATCTTATAACCAACACCATTGAGTTGGAAATGAAAAACTGGCCATAAAACATGCATCGCACAACCTTAGTAAAGTTGGGTTCATGTGATGACCCTTGGTGACCTTTGGTGACCTGACTTGCAGGGCTGCGGAGTCGATGGATTTTCGGCGACTCCGACTCCGACTCCCACTCTGGCTTTCAAAAACCAGCTCCGACTCCGACTCCGGGCAGAATTGTCGACTCCGACCGACTCCAACTCCCGACTCCGACTCCGCAGACCTAGCAGGGCTGCGGAGTCGACAGATTTTCGGTGACTCCGACTCCGACTCCGGCTCGGGTTTCTAAAATCGACTCCGACTCCGACTCCGACTCCGGTCACAACTGTCGACTCCGACCGACTCCGACTCCGACTCCGACTCCGCAGCCCTGCTGACTTGTGACCTGACCTGGTATGACCAGTGACCTCTAATAGCAACATATGTAGCAACTGACGCCTTTCGCCGATTTTCGACAAAATGCGTTTTACTCGGTGTTATAGCGCTTTCCCTAGAAGCCCCGTGAGCGGTGAAACCTTTTATTTTTTACCTGACCTATGACGTCATCGGTGACCCCAAGGTCAATGACATTTGGTTTTCTTAGACAAATTTGACAGGGCTATCGAACGCCGTTTGAATTTTCCGGATCCGTCCAGTAGTTTCGGAGATACGGGGGGGGGAATGTCCCCCCCCCACCGCGCAGAAGGTGGCCGGGAGGCCCACCGCCTGCCGGGTTAAAGGAAAAGTGCCACCTTCGTGAAATATGAAGATATCGTTGCTTTTCATTTTGACATTATTATTTTTCATGTTCTTTTTAAATCTGGTGCCAGAAGTGCATAATTCGCAAAAAAAGTATGTCAAACTATTTAACATATTGGTACTATTTATGTTTGTACTCTCTACCGCACCTTCTGTATGATGTCATAGCGATGACATCACACTCAAGCCAATCAGCCTTCAGAAGACAGTCTCGTCGGCTTGTGTCAGATTAGCTGATTGGTTAAAGCTGAGCTGATTGGAGCTGATTGGTTAAAAACCAAAGCCTCGCTGCGGGTGGCTGTATTACAGGATAAGAACGCATTCCTGGGATAAGGACGCATTCCTGGCATATTTTCTTTTAAAATTGCCGATACCTACAAATGGAATGGAGGCCGAAATCGGCCGTAAGGTGGGACACTCGGGGTTTTCGGACACGGGCTACCTACAAGATGGCCATCTCAGTTTCAAACCCCATGTTGAAGGTGACCCTTTTCCTTTAATGGGTGCTCAGGCCTCGGGGACATTTATGGACCTTCAGGGGCCTTCATTGCCTCCCACCCCCCACCCCCCCCCCGAGGCAATAACCTTAACAGGGCCTTCACGAACATTTACGAAGCCCTCAGGGCCCTTCATGGTACCATCTGGGACATCCGTGAAGTTCCAGAAGCCTTCATTGAGCCTTGAAGTATCTTCATGGGGTCACCAGGAACCCTCATGGGCGCTCAGGCATCAGGACCTTCAGGGGCCCTCAGGGAAAGGGAAAGTCCCTTCAGAGGACTTACAGGGGACCTTCGAGAATCTTCATAGAACCCTTAGGGACCTTTATGGGCCCGGGGATCTTCTTAGGGCCCTCCAGGGGACCTTCAAGGGCCCTCAAGGATCTTTGTATGAACCTAAAGGGGGACCATCAGGGGCCCTCAAGGATCTTCATAGGGCCCTCAGGGTCCTTCGTAGGGTCATGAGAGGGACTGTTATGGGCCCTGAGGGCCATTCATAGGGCTCTCAGGGACATTCACTGGGGTCATATCAGCCCTCAGGCATAATATGGGCCCACTCAGAATTTAGATAGGCACTGTTCAACCTAGTTTGGGCCCCCTCACGCCTGCGATTATCTTCCTCAAGCATGAAATGGGTCCTCTGAGTCTTGAGATGGGCCCATTAGACATGAACTTGGCCCTCAATAGTGTCGCACGGTATATTTCGCTACATGCTACCTCAATATTGATTGGTATAAGTACTGCTCGCTTTGTCCGACCAGATCAATACGAGCGTCGGACAATATAAAAACCGCAGCATCGTGGCCCAGCTCCCCCGGTATTGATTATCATCACGCCAGCCTCGCTGTAACCTTTTCGTCCGCCAATCGCATTGCTTCTCTTGTCGTTTGTCAGCCAATCATCGTGTTCCCCGTTTCGGCCACCGCCTAAAGAAGTGCGGACCAACGCCCAACTGTTTTGGTATATAAACTCTGTTCTGTCGCTCAATACATTCATTCTCTATCTGGCTGACCCACGCTTGTGAGCTCTTCGACAATGGTGGCAGCGGCGGTCCAGGGGACTTGCGCCCCTCGCAACGGACTCCAGCCTCTACATCTGCACTGACACCGCAGACCGGAGGTTCGTCCGTGCTCCGATACGGTGCGTCACCCCTACGTCACGTCATCGACTAGGGTGCTGATCAGTGACTACTCTGGAACCGTCATACTCTAGCGACACCGTATACAGTGTTCAGCTCTGCCCCGACAAGATAATCTGTCTTACGCAAGACCGAAGTCCAAAAACGAGCTGCATTAAACCTCGACGGAGCTCGCCGACAGCGCATGGCACATCAACCTGCTGCGATATCCTCAACCTCATGGAGGAAAAGACGCATATTTACGTCTGGACAACGAGTTGCGGGGAAAAGTGCCGATTGTGTTGCAGTTTTAGGAGCCGGTGATTAGGCTGGATTTTTGGGTTACTTTTTCGTTCCGATTCATGTATTTCATAGTGTTTGGCTTTTGAATATTTTAGTTCTTTCAGATAAATATTACTTGCCTTACAACTTTTGTAAAAACGTTTCATTTTTTTATAAGCCGACGTTCAGAGTCCTAAAAATACATCAGCACTACAATCAATGTAAACAAACAAATGGAGCACCACTTGGCTCTGTTCCAAGGCCATTTTTTAGTTTATCTGGTGGTTTTCTTGCTCTTGTACGTCGTTTTGTTGGATGTTTTGAATCCCTTAAGATTGATTTATATCATATTTAAGAAGCATGTTGACTGAAAACAATCTGAAGTATCCAGGAGGCTGACAGAGCCAGAGGTCCTGACTACTGAGCAATATCAATATCAAGTTGAACAAGTTATGAAATTTTGGTTGATAAATGCAAGTTGATCGGGCTCATATATCAGCAAGAAAAAGTAAAATTAAAAGAGCTTAGGTATTGTCCAAAAACAAGCTATAATATTGCAGACCTTGGAGCAATACTGAAGAGCACGCTGAGCAGGATCATGCCAGAAAATGTTGACTGATGAGCGCATATTGATGTATTGGTATGAATATTGAATGATAACTTACAACAGCAAGATAAATTAGTGCTAACTATCAAGTTAAAATCTAGAATGAATGGACTTGGGCAGTTTTACTATGCTTAGATGCTATGCAGATTGTAATGTGCATCAGGTACTCAGTGTCTGGCAAATGAAACAGGCGATCATTCCATTGCTACTGGAGGAGAAAGCTTGGATCACTAAATCCACTTTATGTTGATTTTGATGTTAATCATCATCACTGTATTTCTTGAAAAAAGGATTGTAGTAAAATTGTCAATGTGACAATCCATGCAACAATGTGATCATATTATGTGTTCATAGTCATTCGTGATAGTCATTATTGGTCCAATATACAATGACAAAGCTCTCAGTCTCAGCGTTTCTTCCTGTGGATGGCCAGCAGTGACTCAAAGCTTAAAAGTATTAGTTTTCTTCACAGGGCTGGGATAAACAGTACTGAGGGTAATCTTCCACCAAGGAACTCCACTTTGACATGGTATGAGATGTAGGCACAAGTAGGTAGGTGCTCAGTTCCTACTTCCTATAGTCAGTAGTTGTGTATGTTTACCTAAGATCAGATTGTTAGTTTTTTAATTTGCCAAATGTCCATAAAAATGTGACCTGAGCAATGAGCATACCTGAACCTGACTAACCTGACAGCTGACCTAACCTCAATCATCACACATATTTGCAGCCTACCCAAGACCTGCATGGCAGTAGCACCCAGTTATAGGTAGGTACTCACCCTAACTCAATCGTACCTGCTAACCTCCAACTTGCCAAAAGTTAGCTCACATTGCCACGCTGTGTCCAGGGAAATGTAACAGCTGGAAGCTGTGACATTTTTTTTCTCCGTACATCAAAAAGGACATCTCTCACACTCTATACGTAAGGACGATCGCACTGCCTGCCGCGGCGCTGAGCCGGCGTGGGGAGGGGGTCGACCAAACGATCCCCGACTCGTCGGCCGGTCACCATTAAGCGAAGATCAAAGGCTCGCCGAAGGGTGGAGTACAAACACACCCATCCGGGCCGGCGCAGTGGCCGCCGACAAACGCAACGCAGCCGGAAACAGCTGCTCCCGGTGCTGGACCAGCCTCCCGACGCCTGGCGCCACGCACATCCTGCCGACGCAGCTGACAGGAAGGTGGGAGGATGTCGTTGCGGTCAGCCGTCCGGCACAGGCAGGGACCGACATCCGGCGAAAATCGAGTGTGAAAACGTCATCCGGCAGGAGACAGCTGAGACGGATGAGCCGAGCAAGTGAGGATGACGTCACGTTCCGGCGGAATGGAGGAGGGCGACGGTCTCGACTCCGGATGCGAGACGGGATGTCGCCAATTTTCTGCCCCGGTCAGCGAGGCCCGGCGACGCCCGGAACCTCCGGCCCGGAAATCACAGGAGAACAAAAACTCAATGCAGAAGGAGAAGGGATTCAGACAGACCCGAGACCGACCACCGGAGGCCGACCACCAGAGACAGAACGCCTCGGGACTCGGCGCGGGACACCGCCCCGCCCGGCTTCGGCCGGAGCGGCCTCTCTGCTGATCGGATCATCACTGCACCGGACCTCAGCTGGAGTGGACAGCAATCATCAAACACTGTCAAGTGAGTCATCTCATCTGTCCGCCTCATCAAGACTGCCTCCCCGTCATGGACAATTCACCTCCCATTTACCCATCGGATGTCTCTGATCTGGATTACAAATGCCACTCCCTGGGGTCTAACCTGAGCCACCATTAGAGGGTAATGGATTTAACATCGTGGGAGTGTTATTCGGCAGGGAAGGGAGGGCAGATGGTCGCTACATTCCGCTCCCGACCGAGCAGCGCGGCAGTGGGGCGTCTGTTTGTAAGGACGGGGAGGGGCTAATGGGCCTGACTGGTCCGGCCTTGTCTATGGGATAGACAGAGGGGTTAGAGGGACAGCCGGGGCGGGTTAGTAATGGTCAGTGTAGGCTAATGGCTCACCATTACATTGGTATTGGGGTGGCACTATCTGTCGGCCATCACGCGCGCGGTCCGGCCGCAGTGGGGTGTGGGATTCGAGGGGGGGGGGGGAACAGGTCAGGTGGTATCATTTTTGGGGCGCTGGTCACCATTGACGCGTCAAACTACGTCAGATGACGTCATGACAGTTCAATTGGCGATGTTTGTAATTAATCTTTTTTTCGCGGTGAGGGAGCTAGGATTAGGTTTAAGGCTAGGTTTGTATCGAGAATGGCGAGTTGACTATCTCGATCGCAATGCACCGTTTAGGACTTGAGCTTGACCACTGCTGTATCGCCCGTTTGTAAATATAGCGTGAAAATTTAACAATCTGTCTGGGAAAAAAAAAGAAGGGAGGGTTACTCCAGATATGTTGCTGATTCGGATTCACAGAGACCGCTAACGTAATTATCATTGAGTCGTCATCGTCGATCACACGGCCTCACGCCGGCCTCACACCACAGGTTCACCGGAGTTAAATGGGACTACGCCACGGCCGTCTGATCATCAATCAACGGAAATGCAATGATCACCCCTCACGACGCGACCATCACAGATACATTTTTTTTTTGAAGCTAGCAGGTCAGCATAAGTTGTTTCATAATCTAACTAGTTTGAACTCGGTAGGCCAGCGTATCAATCCATTGTCAATCTAGTGTTAATTCCAAGTCTGTCAATCGATTCTCAATTCTTACAAGTGCTATTCGAGATAAATCGACGGTCAGCGTAGGATCGCCACATTCCTGGGACAGATTCACCATTTGGATAAGGTTTGATACGAAGGCGGCCCAAGAAGTCGTGACGTGTTCAGTTACATTCGGATAAGGAGAGTAAACATAAACATCAAACATTATTCTGCTCCTTCGGCAGCTCAGCGCCAGAACAAGAACGCTGGGGGTCTGAATCGCCTTCCGGGTTGTTATTAAATCAGCATTGAGTCGTTTCGTGATTCGCGTTCATATAACCGATACAAATCTGAATCACCTTTTCAATCGTTATAAATTTATCGCTGTTCGTAACCTGTCAATCAATCCCCCTTTCTCTCCTAGCATTATCAGTACCTAACGGATATTGATGCCAGCTCCCCCTTCGAGGTATATCAAAGAATAACGTGGAAATGTTACGGTTGCTAAATTGATGCATCATTTGAGACAATGGATCATAAACATCAAGCGAGTTACCGTTCAATGTGACGTGATTATGTCAAAAATGTCACCCTGCTTGCACACGCCTAGAGTTGGTTACGGAGGGAAGCGAGAAATTACCGCAGCTCATGTCCTTCATGTAGAATAAAGAATTTGTTCTATTCAGGTCAGATTGTCCCCAGGTCACCTTACTGAACGAGATGCAGATCCTAATTAGCTGATGTTGGACCTGTGAGCTTTTCTCTAAACTGAGCGATTGTAGTCCGCGCGAAATGAAAAATGTATGACCTTGACCTTAAACATGACCTTAAACAATTAACAGGTCAATTGACGCACCAACGGTAGCACCACTAGCGCCACCTACAAGATCCATTGCCTTCGGCACAAACTCCGACAGCGCTCAGATGCAGCTGACAGTACTAGCAGTGCCGCCTAGCGTGAAATAGACCAAGCTGGTTCCCTAAACTGCCGCAAGAGGTCCCTCGTGTCGGCACGCAATTGCGTGTGACTGACTGAAATGAGTGGGTGAGTGAGAGGGCGAATGTGAATGATCATAGTGAGAGAGAGAGAGAGAGAGAGTGAGCGAGAGAGAGAGAGAGAGAGAGAGAGAGAGAGAGAGAGAGAGAGAGAGAGAGAGAGAGAGAGCGAGAAGGTGAGTGAGCGAGAGAGTGAGTAAGCGAGAAGGTGAGTGAGCGAGAGAGTGAGTAAGCGAGAGAGTGAGTGAGCGAGAGAGAGAGAGAGAGAGAGAGAGAGAGAGAGAGAGAGAGAGAGAGAGAGAGAGAGAGAGAGAGAGAGAGAGAGAGAAAGAGGGAGGAGGATGTCGAAGCAAAACGTTTTAATTCAGTCTTTACAAAGATCGACCCCATAAATGAAAGCTTTTGGTACGAATGAGATGCGTGGCACTCTACTGCCACCTAGCCCGTGTAACCTACAACTACATCCACTAGGCGGCGCCAAAAGCGTCGATGAGTCGACGCTCGATGAGTCGATGAGTCGAGAATGGTCGCCGGTCAGGTGTGGAACAAGGTCATATCCCCGCTAAGCTCATAATTACAAGCATTTAAAAATGGTTATCATCTAACTCTCTGCGTTGGCTTAAATTACAGATATCGTATAGATTCGATGAAATATCTTTTGTTTAAAGGACTCAGAGCAATAACAAACCAAAGGTCTGAGTTTCAACTTCGTTTCAACATCTAACATATGAGGGAATCAAACAAGATAGCTTTTGATCACAGGGCACATTCTCAAATGATCTAAATAACATTTAGTGATCATTGCATTGAAATTACACTTAATTTATCGTAAACATCCGAGTAGGGTATGATACTTCATTGCAAATCAGTAGGCAAGGTGTGAATTGCTAATGTAGACCAGAGGAAGCCAAGGGCGTGGGCAGTAGATCTCACATCCAGTCCCGTCGGATTGGAGAGCGCTGGCCCAGCAAGCCCTCAGCTCAGCGGAATCGCGAACAATGCACAAACATGGACCTGCTGAGAGAAACGAATTATCTGGTAAGACAGCTGGACGAACCCCTCTTTCAACGATTGACCCACGCTGACCTCAGTAGGAAGGCGGACAAATTTGCGGGTGGTCAAAAAAGGGGGAGAAATTGACAGCAGTCACATACGATCAAAATTTTAGTAAATCTTGGTGAACAACTCTACGGTCTAAATCTGGGAGAAACAGGTTACCTTCGTCAGTCGAAACCAAACTCTACATCGCGAGTCAGGTTAACATTAGATTAGCAGACAATTATAGGCTAAAACAGGAATGGGGAAATTAATTGTGTTATGATTGAGTGCGCATCACTAAAACTTTGACATTGCCACCCCAAGCCTAGGAGAACAGTCATCTCATGTCAAGCGTGGTGTGAAAAGCTACTGACAACTGTACTTATACGAAGTTTTGGAGGGACACACTGAAATTTATGAATTCAGATGATAAATCAGTAACATGCAACAATTCAAGTCATATTATTCCCAGTAACATCCGTTAGTTGATCTCTTTCTATTGACATGATCTATTGAACATGGAATTTCAATGTCAATGACCATTGACCCCTCAGGTCACACTAATCTCATATCTGGCCTTGGATGCTAGCAAAACAGTTTCAGACCAGTGCGGTTTCACTTAAAAGGGATATCCTGGAATTGAAATTTATAAGGCATCATTGAACATGACAAACTTTGTCAGATGGCGGAACAGATACAACGAAGGGCTGTCTATCGGATTGTCCTCTATCCTGGACAGCTACCTTGACTGAGATTATAATAGCAGGTTTGCCAGCAAAAGTACCCACTAGGTAAATAAATCAAATTACCATTAACACTGGAGAAATGACAATGAGCGTACTATTGATTACACCAGTCTTTGCCGAGCCATCAATTTAGTTTGAAATTAGCACCATTCTCCATTGGACGGTTCCCATTAGCTTGTTAAAGTTACTGCTCTTGCCTTTTTTTTAATTTAGTCTGAATGGGTGAATGGGCAGAGTTGAGAAATCAGAGCTCGCACTAAGCATAGCTTGTTGTGCTGAACTCGGCCTGCCAACCGACCGCGCAATTCCAGTTGCATAGCATAAAATTGTCAGAAAGTTTAACCTGTCCTCAAGACTGGAAGTGGACACAGTCCCCGCTTGATTTGATATAACCATTTCTCATTGCTGATGTTCCCACTCGAATAATTGGATATCACATTTGCCAAAATTTGTATACCTTCAACAACATAGCAATCGGTAAACCGAGCTTCCTTAAATTAGAACACCACAAGTCGATTGCCAATTGCAAGTTAATAAATCATCTGGTCGAGTATGTCAATAAAATCTGCATTATAAAATTGACTCTCATAAATCGGTTCAGTAAGATAACAGGAAATCACATGAATTGGATTGTTTTTAAATCGAAATGCAAAATTGAGACTAATCCGGCGCACTACCTTAGAGTTCCCTTGATGCAAATACTTACGACCCCAGAGAAATTTGCGACAGCGTGGCGAGGGACGCCAGTCAACAATCCACATAAAATATTCATGATCACAAATGATTGGGCACTACCGAGAATTGCTTCATTGAAACCACGGGGAACACTCAAGAGAGTCAAGTTGAAATTCCGACCAAAAGTTGGCGTGTCCAAGGTTAGACGATGAGAAGTCAGGATGTACCAACCGCCGACGACACGAGCTTATGACGTCATTACTGATCAACAAGTGTAAACACAGTCTGTTTCCTGGAATATGACGTCACTGAGTGAATATAGCAAGCTACGGTGGAGACGTTTCGGCTGATAGGCGTAAATATCGTGTAGATGAAAGGAGTAGTAGATGGTCTGAGTATTTGGCGGCGCAGATTTCTCTATCCAATGATTTTTTTTTGTGTTCATGTCGCGGGAAACATATGACTCGTACCGCGCAGCGGTGCGCACATGGACTGAAGGGATTCTACGGATCAGACAGGTAAGGAGATACAGAAGGAGTGACTCTGAAGTGGTCGATAGATATTGAAACCGGAATTACACAAGGAGGAAAAGATCTAAGGATGGATGCTAGCCGAAGAGGAGGTATGTTGCAACACTTTCATGTGTTTTTGACTCTGCTGATACGTCTAAGTCTACTAGGATCGGAACTGTCTCACGTTACGGAAGAAGTATG
>NW_024884015.1:0-29736 GCF_019059575.1 Amphibalanus amphitrite | reverse complement strand
TACACTACCTACCTACCCCTACTAACACCGCTGGGTCATGTCAGGTCACAGAATAATTGGATCCAATCAGTACTGAAATATCAGACTTAAAGTGTTCCCAGCCCTGCCCCTATTCGTGCCATTCTATTACGCTTAATCGTATTTGTCGGAAATGGCGCTTTGTGCATATGTGGCGCATTGCGACAAACGCGGCGCATTTTGGCACCAAATTGCACCCATATCGGACCATATTTGACAAAACTGTGCGAGCTGCGGCAAACATGACGCCCTGAGACAAATGTGGCGCCTTGCGGCAAACTCGGTGCATTTTTTAACTCGTATCACAAACTGTTCCTATTGAACGAAAATCAACACATTCTTTCGCCACCATTTATCAAAATCAATAATTTCACCATCCGCCAATGCGAGGCACCCGCCACCGATCGGCATGCATTTAGTCCACAAAGTTTGTCGACCCCGGCTCTCAATGAAGATCTACGAACCAGGGATGCGGAGCCGTGGAAATTTCAGACGGCTCCGGCTCCGGCTCCGGCTCCGGAGAAAAAAATCGGCTCCGGCTCCGGCTCCGGCTCCGGGTGAAATGTCATTGCGGCTCCGGCTCCGGCTCCGGCTCCGAGTAAAATGATCCGGCTCCGGCGGCTCCGGCTCCGGCGGCTCCGGCTCCGGCTTCTACTCAGTATATCTCCTATGCGATCAATTAAATATGGGTGGAAGAAAAAAGGCGATGGGATTGGTACACGTTGCTTCTGTATTTGTATAACAAGGCTATTTTGAATACCACATTGTTTTACGCCTTGTACTGTCAAACCGAACTAGGTAAATAATTGTTTCCTCGTAAGAAAAGGAGCCGGAGTCCCCCTTTTTTTGACGGCTCCGGCTCCGGCTCCGGCTCCGGGCTATATTGTTTCACGGCTCCGGCTCCGGCTCCGGCTCCGGGCAAAATATGCCGGCTCCGGCGGCTCCGGCTCCGGCTCCGGCTCCGGCTCCGCATCCCTGCTACGAACCGATCAAAATTTCATTGGCGTTCTTCCGGCGCGACCCACGCGCGAACCGTGCACCCCAGCGAGTCGGAACCTAGAAAAGGCGCTGACCCGTTACGTCACCTAGAAGGTGTGCAAATTTCAACCCCCTACGATATACCGTCTGCCCTGTAGGCCGGCTAAATTGAACCCACTACACGGCGTGGCGGACAGACAAACAGACAGATGGATCCTGTTCAAATAGTAACATAGATAAATAATCAGAACATGAAAGCTCTATCACATTCACTTCATTGTAAACAAATCAACTCAATCATATTTATCAACGCGGAATACGATACGCTGGTTGAAGAGTTCATACCTACCTACCTACACGACCCTAAGCTTAGTCTCAAAGCCATGACTGCGACAGCGGATCCCAGCTCCCAAGTGACCTACCTGTTTGGTACATGATCGTATAGAAGTTTGCGCTGGAATGGACTGAGTTTGTGGAAGTCTAGGTACTCTTCTGAGCCTTCCACGAACTTGTTAATCTCCGATCTGCAAAATAAAAAATGGAGTGAAAAATAAGCAAATGTAAGAAAAGTGCACGAGCGATTAGAACGCAATAACATTACAAATGCTTACGATAAATATTGCTGCCATGCACAAAACTTTTGATTCAAAGGCAACAAGCAACACACTACGGCATGTTTCCCATGCCGAAGAAAAAAGCAGACAAAGGGAACACCAGGTTCTTAGCACTCAAAGGTTTTGAATTTCACCCTGTCTAACCTACGACACACCACCTAGCTGCCCCTTTGGCGGCCCTACCATCACTGACATGGCCCGTTCCACGAAGTCGGCTTGGTTCTCCGGTACGGGCGTCGGCTGCAGGGTGGTACCAGGAGTACCCGAGGTGCCGGTGGTACCCTTCTGAGCCGGGGACGGCGCCGCCTCAGAGTCACGGAGCTGAGACTCCAGTCGGTCCCGGAGTGACTCGACCTGGGCAGGCGGCAGGTACGGAATGCCTGACGGAAAATGGGAGAGGTGAGAAGGGGAGAACGTGGGCAAGAGGGAAGGAGTGGAAGGAGAAGGGGATGCAATTGGTGATAGAGTGGCCCAGTGGCGTATGGGGAGTGAAAAGGAGGGTAATGAGCATATCAGGAAAGGAAATAAGAGACGGAAAAAGAGGGGAATGAAATATTGAACAGGACAGAAGAAGACAGAAGGATGGGAGGTTAAAGTGCACAAGAAAGACATCACGGTGTGATATCTATTTCAATCGCGTAGGTTGATTCCATTACACTGAATACGTATCATCTACTAAATTCAAACTGGCATCCACGATAAACCGTCAACACTTTCAATGTCGCACAAACTGACACGCCACTTTACAGACGGTGCTGTACTCTGTACGTACCGTCTTTTATGAGCTTGTTGAAGTCGAACCCATTCTCCAGGAGGAACTCCATGGAGGGCTGGCAAATGAACGAGCCCTGGCTCTGGTGGCGCGGGAACAGGTAGAAGTTGAATGTCTCCTGAATGTACCTGAGAGATCGCACAGTGGAAAAGTCTCAGAAAAAATGGCAAGGTGGCCTTTCCATACATAAATTCTTCGTTTTATTAAGTTGATTCCATGAGGAAGGCAGCGATGTCCGTCGGAATATTAGGGAATATTATGAAAGCAATTATCAATTATAGATACTGCTACCGATTTCAATGACGATTTTAAAGTGATCAAATCAAACCAAGAAACTGTGAGGATTCCAGGTTATTACTAGAATAGTAACAACTAGCAAAACTCGGAAAACATCGCCAATCACCGAAACAAGCCACCTCACACCATAAATCAGGACCATTACATTCTAATGTAATTAGGTACCCCTTTTCTCTGTCCATCTAACCTGTTTTTCTCTTTCTCCAGAGTGAAGGCCGCCAGACCGAACTGAATCACGAGGAACCCGGAGGCCGTTCGCCGTAGATGTGCGTATCTCTCCTCTGGGGTGTCAAATTTGCTCGAGCTGCCACCTGTCGACAGTCCGCTGAACTCGCAGTCCACAGCCAGGAACGAACTGCGGCAGATGGCAGCACGGATCCGCTCCAGAGAGGAGGCGAAGTCTGAGGAAGAAATATTGAAAATTATGTATATGATACCTTGATTGATTGCCATATAAAAAACGCTCGTCCTCTCTTCATCTTCTCGTTACATGACCCTGCAATTTGAGTGTGGTATGGCTTGAATACCGCTGAGCGGCCGAGGTTCGCCGGCGTAGCGCTCAACCCAGCCACCGCATTCCGGTAGTCAACTTGTAGTTGTATGTATGTATGTATGTTGGTGTAGCATGACGCCTGAATAAGGAAGCTGCACATATTGCCTAGTTTGACAATAAACAATGTGATTATTACATAAATCAATTATTATCAGCCATATCAAATGCATTCAACACAGCTTAAAGCATATAAGGAATGTCATAAACTACTATATGGCATTGATTATAATCAAAATAGTGCAAACATACTTACTGTCTTTCGTCACATCCATTCTGTATCAGTTAGAGCCAATGACTTTCTTTTTAGTTCTAACTCATGTAGGTAATTTTCTTGAAACTCAACAATCTGAAAATCCAGTTGTCAGTTAGGTATACCATGAAATGAGAAAGCATCAATCTTCCAGCATGAATTAAAAAAACTATGCCTGTGGAGGACACATGACATCCTGTTATCCTGTTACCCTTGAATGTCTACCGATAAGGCCATGTTATCCTTGACATTGAAAGAAGTTCTCCCCATCTTGGGTTTGAGATTATGGATTGCATGACAGAAAATGACTTTTCAACTTACATATATTATGGGGGGATCTCAAAATTATGTGATGCTATAGCAGGCATGTGCATGGATCTGAGAAAATAGATCTGGGATCTGATCACATGGATCCTGATCCCAGATCTGATGGGATCATAGATCCAGCTCTTTGATTTATGGACAGATCTGTTCCATAGTGATAGGAATTATACATCTGAGTCTAATTTTTTGCTTGAAATTCATTGAGATCATAGATCCTCATTGATTTTTGTCAACACAGCAATCCCCCAAAATTACTTGTTATAACTCAGAAATGGCACTTATTCATGACATATAACTCATAAAACCACTGCTTTTGTGGTTTTAAGAGATTGTACATCATAATCCAATAAACCATAATTTTTGGCACTTATTGACATAGAACACTTGGAAACCTGGTTTCAAATTTTGTGCATGGTGAGATTCACTCAGATCATAGATCTATGTTTTTGGTTTATCCTCAGATCCTATGAGATCATAGATCCAGATTCCTGGATCCAGGATAATTTTTCAGATCTAATGCAAATGTGGGATCATACATCCTAGCCTGAGCCTGCAGTTTGCTTTGAGATCCACTGAGATAATAAATCCATCACTTGGATCCATAGCTTCCATGTCTGATGCTAAGTTATAAGGGCTAGAACATTCTTTTAACTTTCATGCAAGCAAATGACAGTCTTGCTCCTCTCATTGTAAAACTGGCATTTTTTCCGCCCCACTCACAGCTCACAACACATCAAGCTGCAACTAAACAGCAAAACATAATACATAGGGTTGGCAAGGGGTGGCAAAAACTGGTTTTTGCCAGTGGTTTTAACCGGTTTAAACCGGCTGGCAGAAACCCTGGTGGCAAAAACTGGCAAAAACTCAGGTAGTCAAGACTTGCAACTTTTCTGGTTAGCAATTGATTTGAAATGTACAAATGCATTTGGATGTTTAAGAGACGCGCTAAACATTCTGAAATTTGCCCCCATAGTTACCCGGGCTGCAATGTCTATGCATGTCGGTAGACATCCGTCAGACAATGCATTTCCGAAGAATCTTGGCATTTCCATGCATCACGGTTAGGGTGCTACCTACTGCAGGTGCACACGTGTAGGGGTCGCTTTCGACTAGATCTCGAGAATGGCTCTGCCGATTGCGGTCAAATTTGGGACACCGTTACAGACAGATGAGTATGGGTGTCGCAGATAAGTCAGTCGGTGTCAACTTTCTACAAGCGCACGTGTGGGACACTTCCAGTACTCGAGAACGGCGGCGTCGATTGAGCTCAAATTTGGTACTAATACCGTTAGGAACCAGTGAGTATGGGTGCCGTCACGTGCACAAATCAGTGGCAGGCACCCCTTCGCACTTCTGCATGTGCAGGAATCACTCTTGCACTGGCTCATTTGTCGCCCCAAAAAGACGTACTGGTTACTAATGGAAAGCGGGAAGCCCATGAAAAAGTTTTTATTGTATGAAACACTGTCGAATGGTCAATATCTATTCTTTTGAAAGCATATAACTTTCACTGAATCCCCCTTAGAATGTTTCCAATTCAAATGCATGTCTATGCAATGCATTGTAATGGTTTTGAGTTTTGCCAGTTTTGCCACTTTTTGCCGGTTTAAACCGGTTTAAACCGGCAAATGGCATAAACTAGTTTTGCCGGCAAAATGCCAACCCTGAATTATGCCAAACATTCAAATGGGAGTAGCAATAAAGGCTTAGCATATGTAAGAGCAATGCTCAAGCCTTGGCTCCAATCTTAACTCCTTGCTGATTTATCAATTTGTTCAGATAATTACGAGCGAGCGAGCGCAGCCGAAGTCTTTTCAATATAACGGAAAAATCTCAGTATGAGCGGCCCGGCCCGGCCCGGCCCGGCCCGGCCCGGCCTGTAACGCTTTTGAGAGGCTTATATCTCAGCAACCGCTGGACCGATTGGCCTGCGGTTTTTTGCTGGGTAGCCCCATCCCTTCTACCCCGTAATTGACTACTTTTGATACATCTCAGTGACCGTCGTGGCACGTGCCACGTGAAAAGTCAAGGGTGTTCAAGCAGTTTTGCAAAAGTAATGATTTTGAGAGGCCCATATCTCAGCAGCGGCTAGAGCGACTGTCTTGCGGTCATTTTTATAGGGTAGCTGCATCCTTTCTACCAAAGGTCGGATACTCTTCATCTATGTGAGTGACCCCCACTGCACGTGCAAAATACAACAATAAGAGGTGCCAAATTTGTTCCCATTTCAGTAACTCGGTAATTACTGGGCGATTTCGGTGAAACTTGGCATACAGGTAGGCACCCACCAGGCAATGCATTCCCATGTGTTGCGGTTAGGGTGCTACTGCACGTGCGCACGTGCAGGGGGCGTTTCCAGATCTCGAGAACGGCTGGGCCGATTGCGCTCAATTTTGGTACACGGTTGGGGACCGGTTAGTAGGGTGCCGTGCAAAAGTCATTTTGGACCCCGTTTGCACGTGCGCACGTGCAGAATGCCGCTTCCAGATCTCAGGAACGGCTGGGCCGATTGCGTTCAAATTTGGCACACCGCTAGCAACCGGTTAGAAGGGTGCTTTGCACAAGCCCGTTGGAAGTACCCTCTCGCCCTTCCGCACGTGCAGGGCTCACTATCTCGCTCGCTCGTTCTTCGCCCAAAAGGCGTTTTACTGGTTATAATGGATATCAAGCATATACTGATACACAGTCCTTGAGGACCTCTTACAGAGGACCTCAACAACAACAAACTTCATGAATCATTAATTTTTTTGATTCAATCAACCCTGATTCCCAATGCGTTTGATCCAATCATGGCTTGTGAATCAAACAATCCTGACGGTGAATCAAACCTTTTTGATTCAACAAATTTTGTTTGATTCAATCCAATCGATTCAATCACAGATGAATCAAACACCAGTCTGTTGGCTTGGCAGCACGATAATACTGCTTTGAGATAAAGCTGAAAAACGAATATTTTTTCAAAACGGATTATTTTAAATTATTTGAACCGGAACAACCCTCACCGACGCAACAAAAATCAAATAATTAAAATTATTATCAACGGCATTCGGCAATATCGTGATTTCGTAAATGTCGCACTTGCGCATAAATACACATCGATGTGGGCTGCCATATTTCATGGGTGAGTAAAGAAAATACTTTATGGACTCTGATCCTCATGTGCAATGCATTACAGCTGCATTATAACAGGATTGTTTTGTTTTAAATTAACAGTCACCATAGGTGGAACTTTCCGCCGAGCTGGGAGGGCCCGAGCTTTCCAAATTCGACGCCGGCTTGGCTTTGGAGCCGCAACAGACCGCGGAGCTCAGGTCACCGCTAGCGGCGGCGGATTTGCTGCGCCCGGGCCCTCCCAGCGGCCGCACAGGGTTCCACCCGTGACAGCCACCATTCGTTCAGAGTTGTGTTTTTCTTATACCTATCACACATAAGCTACTAAATCTGCCATCTAGATTTCAGTGTGACCGAGCTTCGGTTTTCCCACTAATCTTTTGGTTTCAAATGAAGTCGCCTTTTGGCAGGCATGTTTTCGATCGGATCCATAATTCCATACGATCCACTGGTACTTAAATATGTCAAGTGTTTACCAAGCATTACTTTCATTCAGGGATTGTCCCACCCTTCCAGCCAGCTATCACTACTGATCACTGAGAGTAACCACTGACAGCGTCTTGGAATCACCTGTCTAAATGTTTACATACGGCATGTATGTGTAGCAAATGTATAGGGAAAGTACGGTAGGTAAATCGGAGTTGGCTGCGACGGATGCTAGTGACACTGCAGCATGAGCAGACACACAGCCCGAGCCCCAACCTTAGGAGCCGACCGAATGAATGGAGGGAATGCCGATACTAGATCATAAATCCGTCAACTGCCTAACTGTGTAACATTTCACGACAGGGTTTCATGGGTTACGTTTATTGGTCCTTGGGATCTCGATGATCGATCCGTGCGTGCACATTGCGAATACCTGGCCAGGTGAATTTCAATTCATACACGATTAGCTGCGTCAGATAGCATATGACATCTCAGTGCATATGAGCAAGTACATCACAGTGACAGGAACACCACAATGATCGAGTTGGATGCTTCGATTTGACAGCATCGGCCTGTCGATTCTGTAAGCCGTAGCACCACCGAAGCGCGACATCGGATGATGTCTGGATTAGTATTCTTCGCCTTCGTCTTCCATCATATCCGCTGAATCCACACCGACCTCTTCGTAGTCCTTCTCCAGCGCGGCCAGATCCTCGCGCGCCTCGGAGAACTCGCCCTCCTCCATGCCCTCGCCGACGTACCAGTGCACGAAGGCGCGCTTGGCGTACATCAGGTCGAATTTGTGGTCCAGGCGCGCCCAGGCCTCGGCGATGGCGGTGGTGTTGGACAGCATGCAGACGGCACGCTGCACCTTGGCCAGGTCGCCGCCGGGCACCACGGTCGGCGGCTGGTAGTTGATGCCGATCTTGAAGCCGGTCGGACACCAGTCGACGAACTGGATGGACCTCTTGGTCTTGATGGTGGCGATGGCGGCGTTGACGTCCTTCGGGACGACGTCTCCACGGTAAAGCAGACAACAGGACATGTACTTTCCGTGGCGCGGGTCGCACTTGACCATCTGGTTAGCCGGCTCGAAGCAGGAGTTGGTGATCTCGGAGACCGAAAGCTGCTCGTGGTTGGCCTTCTCCGCCGAGATGACCGGAGCATAGGTGACCAGCGGGAAGTGGATACGCGGGTACGGCACCAGGTTGGTCTGGAACTCGGTCAGGTCCACGTTCAGGGCGCCGTCGAAGCGCAGCGAGGCCGTGATGGAGGAGACGATCTGGCCGATCAGACGGTTAAGGTTGGCGTAGGACGGACGCTCGATGTCCAGGTTGCGGCGGCAGATGTCGTAGATGGCCTCGTTGTCGACCATGAAGGCGCAGTCCGAGTGCTCCAGGGTGGTGTGGGTGGTCAGGATGGAGTTGTACGGCTCCACCACGGCCGTGGCCACCTGCGGCGCAGGGTAGATGGCGAACTCCAGCTTCGACTTCTTGCCGTAGTCGACGCTGAGACGCTCCATCAGCAGCGAGGTGAAGCCGGAGCCGGTGCCGCCGCCGAACGAGTGGAAGATCAGGAAACCCTGCAGACCTGCGGAAAAAGAAAGACGCGTTGGCATAAACTGTTGGACGGTGGCAGCGGAAAGCAACATTTCCCCGTAGGTCGGAACTCAGAAACATGGAAATTAAAAATAGGATTAAAAAATTAGGCTTTTAATGACATTACCTTGCTTGTGTACCATACCATGTAAATGTTTCATCAAACATTGCTTCCATTACGCAAACATTTAAAGAGACAAGCGTAAGAGCATTGAAATGAAGTCGGCATTTTCCAAAGTGCAAGCAAATTGAAACGGTATATTTAAAATTGATATTTAAGAACGGTAAAAGAGCACCACGAACAATATTGAATGCCATTACAACTGACCGTTACATGCATTCTTACTGACTAGTACTAAATGTATTAGCTTCCGAAGCTCATGACCGTTTATCACTTGACATCTGGCTCGAAGAGAGCGGGGACGCCAGGCCTAATGACCTTTAGTTCCCGAATTAAATGAAATCAGGCAGGATAAGCTGTTACTGACCGGTGCACTGGTCGGAGAGTTTCCTGACTCTGTCCAACACCAGGTCGACGATCTCCTTGCCGATGGTGTAGTGGCCACGGGCGTAGTTGTTGGCGGCGTCCTCCTTGCCGGTGATCATCTGTTCCGGGTGGAACAGCTGACGATAGGCGCCCGTGCGCACCTCGTCTGAGGAGAGGAGGGGGTGGAAATGACATTACCGGCTATAGGCATCGAGTACAGGAGGGTTGGTGCAAAGCGCTGGCCTGAAAACTGAATTAAAAATCGACAACTGCAAGCAACGTGTGTGAGAGTCAAATGCAGCAAAAGAACACATTTGTTATTTGTACATAGCCAACGCAAATAACGCAAATAGCCCTAATAAAATATGTGAATGGTGGGACGATGATATATCGACAAGCACGCATGAAATAATAACGTCATAAGACTCATCTTCACAGCATGCATCGATTTCTATGACAGTTCACATACGTACCGACTACGGAAGGCTCCAGGTCGACGAACACGGCGCGGGGCACGTGCTTTCCTGCTCCGGTCTCCAGGAAGAAGGTGCTGAAGCTGTCATCGTTGACACCCGCAGACTTGTCTGTAAACAGAACAAATGCGAAAACGTTACACTTAGGTATAGTGGGTTATCGTTGCCGCATTTCCCATAATCGTTGATGGAAATTATAGGACAGAGTTGATATTCATTCAGTAAAAGAAGTAGCAAAATATTGTTGAATGTTCAATTTTACGGAGTTTTTAGGGGACTTAACTCTGTAAATCTTCCGTGCTATCACTCTAACGAACCGATCAGTTGCCGCTGTACAGACTCGCCAGTTATGACTTGCTGTATTAGATAACTGCGCTAACTAACGGTTGTTGACAGTGAGATCGCAACAGCACTCATTAAACCATTAGCTTCTCAATACAACCCATCTCTCAGCTGTCATTAAACGATCTGCGTTATAACGCCATTCGCCAGTGTCAGCGGCAAACCGTGCGGGCTGGGCCATTTTACCGACATGTTCGTCAGTGACACATGGTCCAAGCCAAAACAGTCCGAGCACTTTTCTGTATTGTTTCGTGCGCCCCGAACCGGAACGAATTGAAACGAACCGGAACGAACCTGAGCGGCAGACCGGATACCTAAACCACGCCCCGGGGTCCGGGAGCTCGACCGGTGCATGTTGGGGCTGGAGCAGCGTTGTTTCGGGAAGATCAAAATAAAATTTAACGGAAACGATCCTTCAAATTTTGAATTGCGAATTGCGCACTTGAGTTAATTATGCATGATCAACTAAAACGTCCTAGCATAATGGGAAATATTCGGCCAGACCATGATTCTCTTGACACACCCCGCCGGTATACGACTCGGTAACTGGTCAGCAGAATCGGTAAGATGCCGCGTACCTACTCGGAATCGATGGGGCCTCGTGCTCGAAGACGATAGGACATTGTACTTGGAATCGATAGGGCGCGTGCCCTGTGTCTAGCCAGCGTACTCGAGTCAGGTATGGGCGTTATCGATCATTGGAGACGGCTGTAATCCTCTATATTGGACATTGAGCCGGTTGTTGGTAAGGGGATGGATCACCAAACCAGGCACGGGTGGTGTCTGGTTTGGTTGGGCGAGAAAGAGAAGGAGAGAGCGAGCGAGCGAGCGACGAGAGAGAGAGAGAGAGAGAGAGAGAGAGAGAGAGAGAGAGAGAGAGAGAGAGAGAGAAAATACATTTTTGTTTCTACGACCAAATACTGCCCGTTTATACGCATCTGCAAATTACGAGTTAATCTCTACTACCTGTCACTAGATGTCGCTACTTGTTTGCGCCTGAAGATATACTGTGCCGCTGAACAACCGCGTATATTGGACGTGCGTCATTGCACAAAGCCATAATAAAAGCGTTTTTAATCTCTTGGAGACTCAGATCTAGTGAAAAAGATGCATCTCATGATCGGAATTCTCTCATCATGATTATTAATCTGCCTTATCAGTCATCGTAGACCGTTGTTGATGCATAAACTAACCATCGCCCGTATAATTGGCCTTTTACATCATCTAACGTGTGTGCATGTGTGTGTGTGGGGGGGGGAGGGGGTCCATTCAGTACTGTCATGAATGCCAAGTACACATTCATAAAGATCTACAGCTGTGAATAACGTCCAAACTTCACAAAATCTCAATCCATCGTGATGCGACGTCTGCAATGATTTAAATATATCCTTCGCTGTTTTTGTTACGACAGTGACGGTCGTTTCATGCAAGACTCGAGAGATGTTCCGTGAAACGGCTGCGCAGAGTGCAGACAAGCAAGCCATCCAACACTTTTGGCGTCAACAATGGCCCACTAAACAGACCCAGCTTCGTCAACGCCCACATCTAAACACCTACTCCTTCACTCCGAGGCCAAACACTCCCCATTCTCCTCCCACGCTAGATGACGTCATAAAACCAATGACATCATCAGCAGCACGACAGTACTCAAATGCTGCGCAAATATAACGATCCCACAGTAAATGCGGACATCCTCATTATGTAAGCATTATCCAGTCAATTTAGCAAATGTCCACCATTTAGCCACCAGTTACCGCCTATCAGCAGCGCCATGTCATCGCACGGGATGTGTCGTCATCGACCAGTGGGAGTGACGTCACTTGGCAGCAGATGACCCGTCCCGTCGAGGCCACAGCAGCCTCCGCCGCCGCCGTCGGCTGGTGCCAAGTGAGATGACTATTTGCGTCGAGGGCAGAGCCGGTGGACCACGGTGGCGGACGGGTGGTGGACACTGGGCAGAGGACCGATTGGAGAGAGTGAAAGAGAGTAGGGGAGAGGTGTGGACTGTGGAGGCAGGGCGGGAGATAGATGGGAGAGAGAACAAGAGAGAGAGAGAGAGAGAGAGAAAGAGAGATGGGAGGAAGGGAGAGAGAGAGATTGGGAGGAAGGGAGAGGGAGAGAGAATGAGAGAGAGAGAGAATGAGAGAGAGAGAGAATGAGAGAGAGAGAGAGAGAGAAAGAGAGAGAGAGAGAGAGAGAGAGAGAGAGAGAGAGAGAGAGAGAGAGAGAGAGAGAGAGAGAGAGAGAGAGAGAGAGAGAGAGAGGTGGCGAGAATTAGTAGGATGATTGGTTGGAGAAGTATCGCTCATCGATCGAATTAAAGTGCTCTCCAGTCTAGTACTTTTCAGCCCTGTTTTGATTAACACTTCACGGAAAAATTTTGAGTTTGGCAGCCTCCCTCTGCTTTGTTTCCTGTGCATGCCAGCCAGCAACCCTTCTGCACCTGTCCCATGCCATCTCACAAACAGTCCTAGTCTAAACAAACCAAAATTTCATCAGTCGGTAAATATGTACAGCACTGCGTCGTTCTTCTTTACAGTGAACAAACCTTAGCCAAAGCACAGCGCCATGCCTGTTACTCATATCTCCTGACCAGGAGACGCCCACACCTATCGTCGCTATCTTGAATACATAGCGTCGGAGACACACAGGTATGTAGTAGATACGAGGGATTAGGGGCGACGGACGATAAAAAGACGGGTCGGAGACAGCTCGTGTGACGGGCGGTGGTCGATGGGCGCAGGACAGTGGGGCGGTGGGCGGGGACGATGGGCAGCGGGCGAAAGGCGGTGAACGTTTGGCGGGTGATGGGAGGAGCGCCGGAAGGTGGTACACAAAATACGATGGTGGTAACCACATTGCAATCTAGATGCGCTTTTCGGAATCTGTTGCGCCTTTATTTTATGTCCACCTTTCGCTCGGAAAATAACCGATCTCTTATTTTTATAGGTATACCTAACCACCCAGATTTAGGTATAAAAGAAATAGCTGCCCAAAACTGTCAAGTATGAAGCGTACTACGTAGCATTCGCTGCCCACCACCATCCACCCCATCGCTGGTGTACACGCTGCACGCCACGATGGCTGACATCAATACGGGATCCAATATGGGCACGTGTACGATTTCCATTGGCCGCGTCAGCCCCGGGGAAGACGGACAAGTGAGAACTGTGTAACGATCTAATAGCGGGGTGTATGGTCGAATAACGCAGGAGAATGGTCGAATGACGCAGGAGAATCATGTCATCGTCATGTAATTCATATTACACCTAAATGTACAGTCTGTCTTAACCCTCGCCGGACCTATTGGTTTTCTACATACGCGCCGGCCGAGGGGGGGGCGGGTACGACCCCCCCCCCTCGCCGTTTCGCCCCTGGTGGAGCTAGCGCGTCGCGGAAAAAACGAGCGTGTGTGCCGTTACGAGACGCAGAGATTGGTACCCGACTTTAAGGTCCTAGGTCAACCGGTGACCTCTGAGGTCAGGTCAAGTGCCCCAAGGTACGGTTCAGTTTTTGGTAAATAACTTCGCAAAAAACGGCCGCAGAGCGCCGATTTTGGCAGCATCGTGTTTGTCTCGCTCAGGCGCGTCGAATGGTATACTTTTTGTCCGGGTCAGGTCAACTTGGGGTGTTGACCTCAGGTCAAGGTCAGGTCAGCACCCCCAGGTCACGAAGCTGGTCGAAAGAGGTCATGTCGCATATCATTCGATTCGGCAGGTCTTCCTGAGTCCATTGGTGGCTTTCCCGACTCGCTAGCTCAATTTGATCAAGAGTTATTAACGAAAAACTAATATGACCTTGATGACGTCATAAATGACGTCACGCAAGGTCAACATTGCAAAAGTGACGCATCTAACCTTGCAAGGAGTGCATCAAATCACGATTCTGTGTGCTTGAGATAGTTGGAGATCGTTCCCGGCGCCAGAATAGCAGTTTTCATTTTTCCCCCATTGACTTATAATGGTGAGGTCACGAAAATGACCTGACCTCATATGACCTTTAGGAAAAATCCGAGAATACAAGTTGTGGGACTCATAATGGATACTAGATCCTGCAAGTTTCATTTCCCTGTGACATCTCCTCTGGCAGTGAGGGCGTTGCGAAGTTGCGACATCTGAAGACCGTACAGAGGTTCACTTATGACGTCATAGGTCAGTGACCTGACCTGACCCAAAAATGCGGTTGGTGTCAAAAGATTCGGTTTGGATCAAAGGTCAGGTATGCCAAGTTTCAGCTCTTTATCGCCAGCGTGTTCGGAGCTATCGCGAAAAAACCCTATGGGGGGGGGCGGCACCCGCCCCCCCTCCCCTCGGCCGGCGAGGGTTAAAAGTACCGCGCAAAGTGACGGTGGGTCCATCAAGCCTGACCGAGGAAGGGCCTGCTAAATTTAAGTCACCGAAGCAATTGACATCCTCGTCCATTCCCCAGGTCAATTGGTTCGGTGATTTGCAAATTATAGCAGGTCCTTCCTCGGTCAGGCTTGATGGATCCCACCGTCACTTTGCGCGGTACTTTTAAGACAGACTGTACATTTAGGAAGTACAAGCAGGTCCAACTCCATTCGCACTGCGCAAAAACCGTGCCCTTCATTGATATTAAACTCAATAAATATACGGGATAGATATGTAATAAATATGTAATAAGTAAGATTATGTGAAGAAATAAGACGCCAATCGGTGCTTATTTATGTTGGCGCCGTGTCGTATTCGTGGACTTCTTTTTACAATTTGTTATACACCTCCATTGTCATAACGACTGTTGCTGTAGCACATTTCCTACCGTTATGGTACTGGCCTCACCTCTCATCCCCTCCCTCTAGCCCCCTCCCCCCCCCCGCTTACACCCACACAGCTCAGGGGTGGATCCGCTGCAGGGAATAGCTCAAATTCCAGGGCTGCACGCTCTCCCCATTACGGCACCGGGGTCCAAAGCCGAGCCGTCCGGTCCAACCGTGCCAGCAACGAGAGGAGGGTGAAACGGGTCCTGACCTCGGGCGAGAGTCAAGGTCAAAGGAGACCTAATGCTGATGAACTCTGTTGGATGCCACTGCACTGCAGTGGAGTTTGGAGTAGGTAGAAGTGTACTAAATTGAATTGAAAGATGCCAAGTTTTTAGAAAGGTAGGTTATCACTCTCATTTACCCTCAGGAAAAGTCAAAATGCAGCGTTGACATTCTTATACCATTGCAGCATCATTGAAGAGAAAAGCTGTGTTGGAACGTCTTTTACTTTATGTGCACGTTTTATGTCATCACGACCCATGTTTGGTATAATATTCATGAGCGTGATCAGATGTCAGCCGCGGAATAAATTTGTGACTTGTACAGACGACGGGTAGCAGTTTATTAGTTTTTTCTTTTAATCCTCATGTCTCTGCTATGAGACGCTAGCCGAAGAGTTCACATTGAGACGATATGTATGCCACAAAATGTTCGTTGTTTTAAAGAATTGTAATATTTTTGGAGCTATTAAGCATCTCCTCGTCATCGGAAACGTGTGTGACTAACAATAGCAAATCGCAGCTCAAATCAAACGCACAAAGATTATGTGTCGTCTTCGGCCATAAAACGTACAGTGTTGAATAATCTTTATTGCATTTCCCCGTATTGCTACCAGCCTGCACGGCACAGGAAGTGTAGCTGCACACACGACCTTACTAATTTAGTGGCCCCGTCCTATTATGTTCCACGCGAGTCGACCGGCAAATTGTTTTCATCTGCTGCACCGTGTGGGTGGGATGACTAATAGAGCCGGTCATCCCGACACAGTGGTGTGTGAAGTAACCGTGTTACCATTGCAGCTCGTTTACAGACTAGTTAAGAAGTGAGAAGACTGTGGCAGGACGTTGGGCGAATGCGGATGCATATGCAGAAAACGTGTGATTTTTACTAATTTAAGCACATCAAGTGACGGATGGCGGTTTTCTTTAATCCATAAAAAGTCCTTTGAAAAAAATAGCATCACACGTAGAGTGAACAGCTCATCCTGTTTCTGTACCATGGATAGTAAAAAACACGTCACTTTTTTGTTTTTACATCTGCTACTGAAGGTCCTGACATGGAAAAACCTAACAGTTTTTCCCCTATAATAATGTCGGGTGGTGTTCAGTTTAAAGACGTACGACGAAGGATTGAAAGACTTATTTACAATAGCGCCATGAATAGGCGATAGAATGGAGATTTTGTTTGGGATGATTTTTTATTTACGCCACGACGCTAGCTAGTCACAATTCCTCATGCTTTTCTCGACTGGTAACGCTTACGCTAAAACCTTGTCATCGGTTCGCTGAAAGGGAACCGCATGGTGACGATGATAACTATAAGGCAGTGACGACAGGCGAATGGAATGGCGACAATGACGAGGCAACTATGACAACAACCGGTCTAATAGACGCTGATAGCCGCACTCCTATACAAACGGCAGTCCCGGGCCGGATAGCGACCGAGTCACGATAATCGGGACCCCGCCCTGGCGTTTCGAGTGAAGCAGTCTATGCCGAAGGATTTAGTCTCAAGCATTTCCAATCGGGTGTCAATGCTTGCATTTATTCGCGATGAACACATATCGCCAGACGCCAGTCGAATTTTCATTTGACTTTAGCACTTCTGACAAGCTGTAATCGCCCGTCAAATAGAGAGAACTTAAAATGATGTTAATATTATATGCATAAAATACATGTATGCAAACCCTGAAATGTTTCATTGCCACTGAAAAAAAACGTCAAGGAATTTCCGGGATACCCTGTATAAAAGCTCCTCCCTGAAGGGATGAGACAGAGATGTGTTCCTCACCTGATGGGATGGTTCCGTCGGCCTGGATGCCGTGCTCCAGACAGTAGAGCTCCCAGCAGGCGTTGCCCATCTGGCAGCCAGCCTGGCCAACATGGATGGAGATGCACTCGCGCTGAAAAAAGGAAACGGAATTATTGCGATGTTTTTAACGTAACGTTTGTACGTTTCGGATGAGGTTGGCCTTTTGGGAAACGTTTTCTATTCGTGCCGATATCAGTATAGGTATTTTGCTGTTTTAATGGTCGGCCAACTTTTAATATTCTAAGTCAATACTATGCATTGAACGTTCATCAAGAGTTGAATAATACTAAAACTGAAAAAAGATAACGAAAGATCTTATGATCATCTGATGAAAACGTTTAGATAATAAATAGTGCTATCCAAGCTAAACGAATACGATAAAAAAGCCTCGGAAAGGTTAGCCTTTCCGGGGCAAATTCCATCTGACGTTATGAAGGAGACAATAAAATCCGCCCACGATTTCACCAGCCCTAAACCAAACCACTGCACCACTGAACCCCGGGTTAACAGCGCAGTCGGCTGCGATCTCCCTCAATCTATGTCGTGAGAGACCTCCCCGTGTTCTGTGACCGCATTGCACACGGGGTCACGGGGGCACGCGGGGTCAGCGTGAAAACGACCCGCGCGGGTCACGAGGTGGGCCAGGGATGCCGCCGGGGCCCGGTGCCGTCTGGTGAACTATTCGACTACTTTTTTGTGTGGGCATGGATCAGGGAACTTGATTATGATATGGTGAGTTTTGGCTCACAAAAAGACTGTTCTTTAGGTTTTACAACATTTACGTTTTATTCGACTTCTTATCAATCGGTATCGTTTGTTTGAACATTGAAACGGATGGCTATAATGAAAATAACTCAAAACGTTTAGACAGAAAAACGGCAGATTATTCCAAGAGTGGGTCAAAATAAGAAATTCACAAATGACTCTAAAAACAGCAATCACCAGTTCGAGATTTAATTAATTACGCATATTGGGCCTAAATAGGAATCGACCGGGTTTCGGCCTAAAGTCCGAAGTGAAAATCAATTGCAGTTTTTTTTTAAATTAGGCCTATATGGTCTGATGAAACTCAGCCGGAACACAACGAACAATTTGTATTTGCAGAGGCCTTTGAATGAAACAGGACAAATCTTGTCTGAGGGATAGATTTTATATCGATCTTCTGAGTTAATTAATTTCCATTATAAAAATATCACAGCCATCCACGCAATCATGTCCACCTACCATATTGTCGTTTGTTGAAATCGGGGTTGAACACAATCCGCAGCGAAAAACAGCAAAGGCTGAGGAGAGCGGCGCGCTCCGTGCTACGAGGAAGCGTCGATGCCGCGTAGTGAATGACTTGCCGTCCCCGCGCCGGCCCGCCGCCGCCGCCGCCGCCGCCGCCGCCCGAGCCTGCGGCGCACGGGCGCGCCCAGGACCCGCTTGCCGTGGGGCAGGTCCAGACACATGGCGCGGTCATCCTAGGTGCAAAGGCGCATCCAGGGATGTCAATGGGGGAGCAGATGTCAAATGAGGTCTGAGACCAGACCGTGAGGGTGTTTTGGACAGCACGGTGTCGACTTTGGCTCTGGTTAGGGACGAGGTTGGCAATGGATTCGTGATCGGGGAATGATAATGCAAAGTCAAGCATACCTATTTTGTTTTGGAGAATTGGGATGTTTATGAACTTCACGCATGCATTGATTGTTTCCATGTCTCAACAGCCATAGTCCCGACTTTGCACGATTAAATGCATGCCAGTTTCTCGTTTTGTTTCATCGCCGCCAGTTCAGACGAAACGCTACGGCCGGGGCGTTTAACCGTCTAACCGTCTAAACGTTTATGTGCCAATTGACCAGCCACGAACACATATCAGTCAGTGTCAAATTATCATGATCATCTCTACTAAAAATCCTAAGGATAGCTCCGATAAATGTCGCCTGGGTCCATCCATTGCCATGCATTGGCGACTCACACTAGCCTCGGGGTCTTCAGTTGTCGGCCGTATCAAGCATTCCTGAACCTCTGAGTCTGGTCCACTGCCAAGATACTCGAGTCTCGAAGCTGACGGCTGAATAAAATTCCGAATGTCAGCCAATGATTTATGAAGGAGAGAGGGTAGTTGATGAAATAAATTCGTAAGATTTCGGTACATTCATGCACGGTAGATAAAAGATATTCGATGCAACCGTTATTCGATGCAACCGAAACAGAGTTGTTAACTAGTTGTGTTTGGACCGTTTCCGAATGTGATATCAGGTCATGATCAGTCTAAAACGTATTCGGTTGATAGAATCAAGGTTATGAGATGGATAACAGAAAAATAGGTATTCATCCTAGTGGTTCTAAATAAGGACAACTGCTTCAGGACGATGTATCATGATGATAAGCAATACAGATGTTTTTATAAAAGCACCTGTGCAGGTGGCTTGTTAGCGCTTTAGAATATGACGGTGTTCGATTATGTCTTGGCATGGCAACACAGGATCAACTGCAACAACGGGATAATATGTAGGTCTAAATAAGAACGTTATCATAAGTTAAACATCGGCCAGCGCAAAAAACATAAGTGGATCCCAGCAGAACGATAGAAGTATTATGCAAGCCAATGTATGCTGTCTTACCCTAATTCAATATACCCTGGTCTTACCGGTGCATGGCTTCTAATGACTAAAACAAACATCCGATGCCGGCGTGTTCCTACAACACGCCAGCGTGTAGCTTGCGTGTTATAACTTATAACACCCACTCAGCAATCGTAGGATCACACATGCGGTAGTTATGCTTATCGTCTGCGGATATTTCGCCTCCGAAGCTTCGCAAAGCACGCGTAGGTACGTACGTACCTACGTGAAGGGGAATATAAAAAGATACCTAATGTGTTAATCGACGGTAAGGTCAAGGTCAGCGAATGAGGAACTTTCATTTATACAAAACATAATGTGAGCGTCAATGCTTTTGGCAAAGTGGACTTTTAACGACCAGTCGTAGACAGGATACAGTAAATACAGTGACAGTGGTACTTCAATGCATGCATTTTGTCGAGCTTTTTCATTTCAGGGAAGCCCCATCACAGCGTTCATATCTGAGTCGCCGTCTTCCACAGATCACGCAATTTAGTTCGGCACATGTGCAATAACTATGACACGTTATTCAGCTATGATCCGTGGCATTCTGGCATTGTCATGGTGACTTGACTGTTAAAAAGAATCAGACTCAGATGCAACCACTCGGGTTGATAGTGGCTTATCTTGTAAAAGACTCGCTCTCAGTCACACACGGCAGTATACCAGTTACCTTACCACCCCCGCTCTCCTTCCCCTCTCCCTTCTCTCCCTATCTCCCCATCAGCGCTGCAGCTGATACATCGTGCATCTGCACTCCCACCCCCGTAGGTATGACGTTAACGTAAGTGCAATTGAATTGAATTCACGTACTCCCACCACAATGCACTCCGATCCTGCAGCAGCCAAACTGGTCTGACGCCATCCACAAGGTCGATTTTCACGTTCAACCCTACGGTGCGATCACCCGTATCGCATCATCATCTCGCTGCATTGCGGGCCGTTTTATTCAGTTGGATCCACTCAACTCGTCTGGCGAGACCAGTGTTTGCCGAGCCGTCTCTCTTGCACGGCGTGGCTTCTCAAGACAGTCAGTCACAAAGTCAGACACACGGGCAGTTTTGCTGTTGTGTCTTCCGTAAAGAGGATAGTGGTGCAACTGAGTGAATAGTGACCCGGGTCAAAGATCAAAGGTCAATGTCACGCGGAGGAACGATGGAGGTGAGCTCAGAGGCGGGTGGTCGCACTTGTGAGGGGGCGGGGCAATAAGGGGGACCATTGTGTAACTGAACGAAGATGGGGGTGGGGTAGGTACTTCTAGTAGAGGTAGGGTAGGTACGACAGAACTGTAACCCCGCGTTCGATGTCTCTCGGACGGCGAAGATTCTACGTCGTCCGGCCTTGGTCCGGCCAATCACGCTCCATAACCGCAGCCGAGCCCCCGCTGACCTTGAACGGGATTGGTCGGACGACATAGAATCTTCGCCGTCCGAGAGACATCGAACGCGGGTTTAGTGTTAGTATTTATCCGGGACAGAGAAATTCATACCTGGTCATTGAAAACGTTTGCAACAGCATCATCATTGATTTCTATCGACAGCTTTGGAATTTCGAATACGTTCAACCGAGATTACTTTACTAATACGTTCAACTTGAGTAATTTGCCGTGTTCATTCAGTGGCGGATCCAGGGGGGGGGGGCAAAATGGGCATTTGCCCCCCCCCCCCCAAACGGCATGATTTTAACATTACGCCTATGGACGATGCATGGAAAGAATCGATAAATTTTTATGGTTTGCCCCCCCCCCCCCCAAACCTCTGAGCTGGATCCGCCTCTGTGTTCATTGTCACAATGTTCCCGATTACTCGTGCAGTACCTAATTCAACGATTAACACAGCGATCATCTCTTTGAACAGTCCTGGATACGTGTTTGCTTAAAAATTACATAAAACGAGCTGGTAACTTGATGTTACGATCAGTACCAGTCCACTGCCTGAGCTGCGCCGCTTCGTTCGTTATCCTAAGGCTCCTTCACTGTTGGAAAGGGATTTTTCTACTATGGAATTTGGTAGCATTTACAGCTGCCATATCTGCTTAGGCATTGATGGAGCTCGTGAGACGTTCCCTAATGTAAACAAATCGTGCGCAAGAGAGTGCAATGTTGATGTCAAATTGAAATACACAGCTTGCATAGACCGCAATTATTCCAAGAAATATTCCTATTTTATCCTCGTAAATCCGACAGTTAAAGGTAGGCTCGTTTCTCAAAGGTCAGTAGATTCTATGGCGCTTTTCTATACCTATTCACTGTTAGCATTATGATGAGGACTGCAATGGAAATGTTTTGCCTTTGTAGGTCTAGGTACCTACTCCGAGTAGGTACTCCTAAACATTCAAATTGAGGTTTAAATTAATGCAAATTGCAAATTAAAAACTGAGGGTTTGTTTGTTTTTCCTTGATTCGATGCTCATAAATTGATTATATTTTATCATTAAATACCCTGATGCTGTTAAGATCAAATTCTGAAATGCTCATTTTCAAGGATTCATAAGCATGCTAATTGCTAATTAAATACGTTTTATTATTTTGAGGCAGAAAACATAAGACACAATATGGACAAGCAACTCTGGTTTGGCAGTATCTATTTAAAGCTTACGTAAAGCATGTACACATAAGTGCCTAACTAAAACACCTGCCCTTTAGCTTCGACATGAAATTGACAGACATTGGCACACACGCAACACATATAACATAAGGACCTCTTATCTAATCCAAGTTCATTTTTCATATCCAAATCCTATTTTACATCCATTGTGAGCCAAAGTAGCACTGATGTCACCATGATGACTTTTGTGCCCGCCGCTCTACCTCCTGCCCTGGAATCGACCCTGGTACTGCGGCTGCTGTGGCTGGAATTGCTGCGTCTGCGGTCGTATCTGCTGAGGCGGCTGCTGCTGAGGTACCTGGTTCTGCAGTGGGTAACCCGCACCAGGTCTGTTCTGGAACTGCTGCCGCTGAGGGCCGTATCCGGGGACTGGTGGCTGAAATGAGAAGAGCAAGAATGATAGGTCAATTATTCAGTTTTTACTTTCTCTCCTATGTCATATCTTCCCTCATCTTTGACAATTCTGATTCAAATACTAGTAACTATTATCTGTTTTCTATCACGTCTCTAGGCAATAAGCACCAAGACCAACCCATCATATCTGTCAGCCCTTCTCTCACCAGATTTAACGACATGTCCCTATTTCCCAATCCCCAGGGCCCAGTCTATTTCTTTCCCACCATCAGTTGGAGGATATGTCACTCATCCTTCTCTTTTGCCCTTTTTAATGTAGGGACTTTTGCAGGCTTGCACCCTCAGCTGCCCTCTCATCATACACTCTTAGTCCCTCATCCTCCCCCATTTCAACTGACAGGTCCCTCCCTTCCCCTAACACCCTCCCCAATATCACCTAACCTTCCCCGCCTCACCTGATAAGGCTGAGCCTCGCCCTGGTACTGGACGTCGGCTTCGTATCCCCGATCACCCGCCACTCTATAGTTGACTATCATTACACGGGTGTCCGGCAGCAGCACACGGTACGAGCCCTGCGTGTTGGCGCCCTCGCGACTCTCCTGGCGGGAGTACTGGGTACCTGGGGAGGGGGCGGAGCGGTCAGCTGAGATCAGCTTAGGGTGTGTGAAGCATCTGGGTATGGGGGAGGTATGGAGGTATGGGGATGATGGCGATGAATTGCTAGATCGGATGACCGATAGTGAGATCATTTTATGCTAAGAACAGTTCAAAAGGGATTACGAACTAGAGGCCCTGGTTGCTTGTTCACTGAAGCATTTTCAAGTTTTACAGCTGATAGATTAGAGTGAATTTCTGCTACCCTCTGTAAGACAGGAGCGTACCAAACCGTAAACATGTCCCGAGGTGGACTGGGCCATGCTATTGTGACCTTTCGCCTACCTCAGCGCCACCTAGACCCTCCCAGTCCAGCAGGGCTCACTGACGCTACCTAGTTAGACTCTCAGACATTGGTCTGATGAAGTCTCTCAGAATACGATTGACATATGATTTGTCACGCTTGTTGATAATCACTGGAAGATCCCTTATCCAAAATACCTAAATATCATTCTCCCATACTCACCGTAAGTGGGGTCGTTGACCTCGTACTGAAACGCGTATTGGGCCGGTCCGTAGTAGCTCCCATCCAAGGGACCAGGAGAGCCGTACCCGGCACCGGGGGCGCCTCCGAAACCGCCCTGCTGGCCTCTGAAGGTGCCTTGCTGACCTCTGAAGGCGCCCTGCTGACCTCTTAAACCGCCCGGCTGAGCTCCAAAACCGCCCGGCTGAGCTCCAAAGGCACCTTGCTGGGTCCCGAAAGCGCCCGGCTGGGCCCCCAAACCCGCTTGCTGGCGTCTAAAACCGCCCTGCTGGGCTCCGAAACCAGGGGAGCCGACGGGACGATCCAACGCATTTTGCTGACCGGTGAAACCTCCTTGCTGACCGACAACTCCATTCGGCTGCTGCCCAATAGCTCCTTGTGGGGGACCGAACCCGGTTTTCTGTCCTCCAAAGCCACCCTGTGGATTAACCACACCGAAGTTCTGCTGACTGGCCTCGGGTGGCGGTTGGCTGTAGGTGGATTGTGGAGGCTGATTAAAGCTGGATTGCGGTGGCTGGTTGAAACCCGACTGTGGTGGCTGGTTGAATCTCGACGGTGACGGCTGGCTGTAACTCGACTCGGGTTGGTTGAAGCCTGACTGAGGAGGCTGGTTGTAACTCGACTCGGGTTGGTTGAAGCCTGACTGAGGAGGCTGGTTGTAACTCGACTCGGGCTGGTTGAAGCCTGACTGAGGAGGCTGGTTGTAACTCGACTCGGGCTGGTTGAAGCCTGACTGAGACGGCTGGTTGAAGCCCGCTTGAGATGACAGCTGGTTGAAGCCATTTTGCGCTGGCTGGTTAACACCCGATTGTGGCTGCTGGTTAAAACCCGACTGTGGCTGCTGGTTAAAGCCCGGCTGTGGCTGCTGGCTAAATCCTGACTGCGATGGCTGACTGTAGCTTGACTGTGGTGGCTGGTCAAAAGTTGACTGTGGCGTCCTTGACTGCGGCGCTTGGCTAAAGCCAGACTGTGGCGGCTGGCTAAAAGCAGACTGTGGCTGCTGGTTAAAACCCGACTGCGGTGGCTGACTGTAGCTTGACTGTGGCGGCTGGTTGAAAGTTGACTGTGGCTCTTGGCTAAAGCCAGACTGAAGCTGCTGGCTGAAAGCGGACTGAGGCTGCTGGTTAAATCCCGATTGCGACGGCTCTGGTGGCTGGTTGAAGGTTGACTGAGGCGGCTGACTGTAGCTCGACTCTGGTGACTGTGGTTGCTGCTGCGGCTCCTGCTGCGTTCCCGGCGCGTTGTATCGCGGCTGAGGCGGCGGCGGTGCGCTGAACCCTTCCTGGGTCGCCGCGAGGGTTGCTGCCACGCACGCCGATATGAGTAGGAGAATCTGAAGACGGAACGGTGTAGTATAAGGGTGAGGTGGGGATACGTGGAGGTGACTCAGACGTGTTGACAAAATAGCTTGTCCAGTGGAATACGAGACTCGTTTATTTATAGAAGCACGGAACTCCGCGCAGTGTAAAAGGATCGTCTTAATGACGCACGCACGAACTTAGACGTAACAAAGTAACGTATTACGGTTACGCATAGGAAAGTGAACTTGATTAGCAATAAGGGTCCTACACGAATTACACAACAAAACACAGCAAGCAAAAAGTGAACGTTCATTTGCACCGTTAAACCAATAATTATTCATTGAATGCGATTCGACTATCTTGTGAATGAGCACCAATGCACCACAATTTCATCAGCAAAAATGACGCGACTTGCTTAAACCGCTTTTTGCTACTCGTCTCTCACCTTCATTGTACCAGTCCTCTATCACCCATCCACCCGAGCCGGCTACCCTGATACACTGCCGCCAGTGTCTTCAAAACCATCCGTTTTATTCCAGTGCATTCCGCCACCTTCGTGTCCCCGAAAACACAAATTACTGTCAGCGGACCCCGCCTGGGAACGTGGGACTCCGTCTTCTTCCTCCCCGCTCATCTCAAGGTCATGATTCGTCTCTCGCGTTTCCTCTCTTTCCGTGCGGCTCTTCCGAACGGTGGCTTCTTTCCTGTGATTCGAGCAGGGAGGGTGGCCGTCTTGTCAGTAGGCTCTGTCAAACGGATGATGTGTGATTGGTGTTTTTAGCCGAATAACGCTATGTCCGGGAGTAGTTGTAAGCTGACGGGCTTAAAATCGCGATGCGTGATCTCGTGTAAAACTCCTCACGTTTAATTACGAGCTAGTTTGACATAGAGGCGTGGTCTCTTACGTCACTGCGCACGAGACACGCGATGGTACGACGAGGGGACGCTATTGCCGGATTTTCCTCTGGTAATTAAAACTCAGGGCGGGGTCGATCATCCTCGCTGCAGATTTGACAGAGCTGAGAGCTGAGACTGCTCTCAAGGACTAGAAATGGTCTTTTTACGGATGCGTTTGTAGTTCATTTTCATCGAGTTACTTTTTTATAAATTTAGTCCGAATCTTTTGATGGGAAGGATTCACAAGGACAGAGCCACCGCTAAGCGAAGCTTGTTGCGGTGACCCTGCCCTCTACCCTCCGATCGCGCAATTCCAGTTCTATGGCAGAATTTAGAGTCCCAAAGTTTAACGTGCGCACATAGCCGCGCACGGCCGGTCCCCTCACTGACTTCACCTGGCTACGGCCTGCCACCAACCGCAACCATACCTGTCAGGAGGCCCATAAATGTCAAGCGCCCGTCGCGCTTTGAACCCGGACTATTGTAACCGGGAACGCGTGCTCTCACCACGCGGAGTCCAACGCTCTACCAACTGAGCTACGGGACCGGCAAAGCAGTTTCAGCTTAGTATAAAAACTTTTAAGTTTAAAGTTGCGTTACGCATATCGAAGCCTGCGCCCCTCTGACACATTTTCCCTCGTTCTGCAGTCCCCCCTGATGGGGCTCCTGGGTGTGCTGATTGCCGGCCTTCTCTACCACACGTGCGTCATTGCTCAGGACGACAACCAGGCCTGCTATGCCACCGTCGGAGAGCCGTACACCCATTTTGGCACCAAGACGCCGTACTCTGTGGTGCTAAACAAAGATGACTCGGAAGTCAAGTTCCCCGGTGAGTGCCGAAAACGTTTTGATTTTGTTTTTAGGATTATTATGCTAAGCCTTCCAGTTTTTCTGTCTTCCGGTTATTTCTAACTCTTTAGGGTAGTGTTCTTAGCTGAGGGGATTACGGATGCCAGGCAGTTTCAAATGTTGGATCGGTTGGTGTTTAAATGAGAATGAGTGTTTCTGCTGATGCATTGCCCAAGCTTTCTCGAAAATGATGGATGAGGCTATGGTTCAACGAGCTTTTGAGGTCGGATTTTTTGTTTGTTTTATGATACAAGTGTAGCAAAGCGGAGGTATTGAATTCCACCCCCTCTCCTTCCCTCTCCCCCTCCCCTCCCTCTCTTTCTCTCTCACCTCCCCCGTCCTCCTCAGGCTGTCGACCGGCCCAGTTTTGGCTCACGGCTCGTCACGGTACCCGGTACCCGGGTGAGGACGACATCGAACTGATGGCACGCCGTCTGCCGGAGCTGCAGCAAACGGCGCTGAAAAACGCGGCAGAGGGCAGAGGTAAGGTCACGTTAAGAGGGGAGAGGAGGAGGAGGGAGGGTAGAAGTTTCAGAGGATAAACTTTGGGGGGGGGAGGGGCTACGCGAAGGATGTATTTAGATAGTAAAGGTTATGGGCATTTTTTCTGTTTTTTTTTTTTGTACCCAAATGATGGCGTACATTATACAGTAAATGATGTTGGTTTGGACGCAGAAGCATAGAGTGTATGAAATATTTGCTTATATTGCAACAATTCGGAAATGATTAGGTACGTCATCCACATGAGGCGATGGTATGCCAATATTAGTGACGCATTAACCCTCGCCCGTATTGGTGTTTTTCCAGCCGCGAACGTATAAGGGGGGGGGGGGGGGTCCGTTGGACCCCCCCTTGCCGTTTCGCCCCTGATCGAGCTAGAGCTTCGCGGAAAAAACGAGCGTGTTGCCCGTGACGAGAGGAAGCCGATGATACCCAATTTTAAGGTCCTAGGTCATTGGTTGACCTTGCAGGTCAGGTCAATGACCCCAAAGACGGGAAAATCGGGACCTGTTAGAACGTCGTAAAGTGTGGCTGCTATGGGGTTTTTCGGGGTGCTGATCACGAATATCATGTTAGTTTTGATCACAGATGATGTCTTCATGTATTTAGGCCAGGTCGGGTCAGGTCAGGTCAGGTCAACCAGTAAGGGTATTCGTAGTAGGTGGCAACCGCCTCTGACAGCTTCGTAACATGTTACGAAGGCACCAAAACTACTTCGTAAATGTTCATATGGTTGCTAAATTCGAATTCAGCTCCAAAAACTGACCTAGAAACATGTAAAACTCGAAAAAGTGAACCGAGGTCATCAAAGGTCATTGACCTGACCTGACCTTCAGGTGACCTTGACATCCACCCTAATGCATGGGGGCAACATCATATCACATGTTTGAACGCTTGAAACCACGAAAAGACTGCAAACGCGCGGCTAATGCGAGCCGACATACGCCGAATCTCGATTCCAGCCAAACATGGTCTCGAAAAGTAGGTCACAGGTCAAAGGTCATTTGGGTCAGGGTCATGAAATTTTCAGGGTAGGTGTGAAATTGATGCACGCGAGGGTACTGAAAGTTTCGTCGCGATCGGCCGCTTTTTACGCGAGTTATTCGCGAAAAACCATGGGGGGGTCCGTTCGACCCCCCCCCCCCCTATACGGGCGAGGGTTAACACCTCCATTATGTAGTGTAATTCATGAACACCCCTACAACCTCCTTTCCTCCTCTCCGCCTCTCTCTTTCTGCTCTGACCTCACCCCTCCCCCTCTAGGCGAGCTGTGTGAACAGGACCTAACCAACATCCGTTCCTGGAGCCTGGCCTTTGACGTGTCGGTGGAGAACAACCTGACGCCGTCCGGAGAGCAGGAGCTGTTTGATATGGCAAAGCGGTTCCAGCGCCGCTTCCCCACGCTGCTGGGGCCGCCCTACAGCCCGGAGAAACACAAGGTAGGAGTTAATACAGCCCGGAGAAACACAAGGTAGGAGTTAATACAGCCCGGAGAAACACAAGGTAGGAGTTAATATAGTCCGGAGAAACACAAGGTAGGAGTTAATACAGCCCGGAGAAACACAAGGTAGGAGTTAATATAGTCCGGAGAAACACAAGGTAGGAGTTAATACAGTCCGGAGAAACACAAGGTAGGAGTTAATACAGCCCGGAGAAACACAAGGTAGGAGTTAATATAGTCCGCAGAAACAAAAGGTAGGAGTTAATATAGTGCGGAGAAACACTAAGTAGGGGAGGGAATGACATCAGGTAGGGAAGGTAATGGTACAAGGCAGGGGAAAGAACACAAGGTAGGGGTAATAACACAAGGTAACAGTTCCGAGAATCATAAGGTAACTGTGAAGCCAGCAAACACAAAGTGATGATATAGCTCTGACAGAAACCTGAGGTATGTATGGGTTTACATTGAACAGCCCGCAAACAGCATGGAGAGACATTTATTTTAGTCTAGCAATGGTATGGTGGGAAAGGTGGGGGTTACATTTACCGTCGGTTATTCACTTGACCATGCGTTACATCGCTTGCCTTGGTCGGATCTAAGCCTGACGCGGCCGGATGGACCTGCCAGTTTCAGAGCACCGTGAAGCAGCGTGCCCGGGAGAGTGGCCGGTTTTTCGCCAAGGGCCTGTTCGGAGACCAGCCGGTGGAGTTCCCAAAGTCGGAGAAAAATCATCCGCTGCTGCAGGTGGGTCTTATCTCGTCAACTCATATAGATGTTTGTCAGATCATATTTGACAGACGAGTTACGGCCTTTATTCTGCCATCTTCGTAAATCGCAGTGGATGCTAGTTGTGCTCTACATCTACTTGTAGACCACCGTCATTCAGTAATCTTTGGTGTGGTGTTGTGTTCTGCCGTCATAGGGAAGAAATGTTTAGTAATACGAGCTTGCTGTAGTTGTGCTATTATTATTTTAGTGGTAATGTAGTG
>NW_024884014.1:0-30049 GCF_019059575.1 Amphibalanus amphitrite | reverse complement strand
CTCTCTCTCTTATCTCTATCTCTCTATCATCTCTCTCTCTTCTCTCCTCTTCCCTTCTTCTCTCTCTCCTCTCTCTATCTTCTCTCTGTCTCTCTCTCTCTCTCTCTCTCTCTCTCTCTTTCTGGTGATAATCTCCCATCTCTACGGTGAGTATGGCACCTTACTGGATCGGATGAGACTGTAAGATTCATTAGAACGGCGAGGCCCACAGCCATACACACATCGGCGCCGCAAACGCCCGTACGTACTCGGCGGGCATCGTGCGAACCCATGACTCATATGAAACACCCAGTGACACCCGGGCCCCTCTCAAGTCGTTTGGTAGCAATGACGTCATCGTGGCCATAGATCCGCAGCCGCCCGCAACCGCCGCGCGTTAAAAGGGCAGATGGAACTACCCCATCCACGTCGCCATCTTTCTGAATTTTGTTACATATTTAGGCTCGTTAGAAAGAGCATTAAATTCTGAGCAAGGGCTCTTGACGCAATTGTTTCCGAGCGTACTCAAATTCCGTCAAATCGAGTGCAATTCAATCCATGTTTCTGAGCGCCGGCTCCCCCGGGCCGCCGGCCAGACGCCTCGGGCGGAATTCCCCTGTCAGAGACTGTACTCGGGGCGGCCGGGGCGGCCTGAGCGCAATGTCAGACAGTGTATAATCCCCTGTAAATGCAGGGGACTCGGCTACTAAATGACATAGGCGGAGCGTTAAGGTGGCGAGCAGGAAGAAATTTGTATGAAGCTGCAGCAATGGTCGCTGAAAATTATCATTAGAAATATTTCAGAATATGTTTGTTAAGATGGTTAACACAAATCGTCACACGGTTCAGTAGGCACAACGTTAAAAAACTTGATAACGTAATAAAGTTACCTATACTTAGGTACACTGCGATTTATCGGTAGGGGTAACTTCCCAAGTCCCAACTCATGACTGTTTTTATCCTTCATGGCGTATGTATGTTTATCCTAAGTCCGTGTGATGATTTTTGCCAATCAGATAGCTAAATTGTTATTGACTTAATTGTTATTGACAAATAATATTGCTGTGGGGGAGTTAGTATGGTGTTGACAGCCAGGGACTGCACAACCGGGCATCTTCAATTGACCAGGAAATTCAATTGACTATTGACCAGAAAACTATCACCAACCACAAGCTAGCAATTTAGCAAAAAAAAAAATATGAAATAATGTCAGTGTCACTGCACTAGTCATATCAATCTGCTACCGCACAAAAGACGCCGAATTCCAGCGCCCGCGCCACAAAGAGCACCACGGTATGCTCATTTGAACGTAGCGCCGTTAAGAACGGATGTTCGGCGAAATCCAGTCAGCTGACTAATCTTATTAATTGTTTAAACGTCGCTGTATCACGTACAAATAAAATAAACTACAATAAGTTATTATGAAAAATAATGTTTTAATTCTTTTGGAATCAGAATGAACATTTATTCAAAGAAAATAAATGAAAAATTATAAACGATCTACACCATATCTAGTACCTACTAGAATCTAGCATAAACCTACCAAAAAATCATCCATATTTCATTCAATATACTAGAATCTGGTTCCTACTAGCTACTAGACGCGCCTTCCATATGTGACGTAAGCATGGCCAATGAGCGGACTTATGTAGGTGAAAGCATAATTAACGACCAAAAGTTGTAATAAAGGCCATTAAGATTAGAACTTTAACCGAGCAGTAAACCGAGTTACATAATGGATCCAGAGTATATGTGACCTCTCTCTCTCTCTCTCTCTCTCTCTCTCTCTCTCTCTCTCTCTCTCTCTCTCTCTCTCTCTCTCTCTCTCTCTCTCCTCTCTCTCCCTTTCTCTCTCTCTCTCTCTCTCTCTCTCTCTCTCTCTGTCTCTCTCTCTCTCTCTCTCTCTCTCTCTCTCTCTCTCTCTCTTTCTGGTGATAATCTCCCATCTCTACGGTGAGTATGGCACCTTACTGGATCGGATGAGACTGTAAGATTCATTAGAACGGCGAGGCCCACAGCCATACACACATCGGCGCCGCAAACGCCCGTACGTACTCGGCGGCGGCATCGTGCGAACCCATGACTCATATGAAACACCCAGTGACACCTAGCGGTCGGCCAGACATTGCACTGACGTGGAAGTGACTACAGGCGGCGGCGCCCCACGAACTGCACCATTCCCTTTGCTGACAAACCATCACAGAGGGAACATCTTTGTGCTGCCTGCCGACGATTGCAGATTGCCACTAGGCGCAAATAAGGTGGGTCGTATCCTGCATTTCCGCTGACGCCCTACTGGCCGCCATGACCGACTGGCCCTAGGACAGGGTTGCGCGTCGGCCATTATTGTTCAGGCCAGAGCTCTCCAACGGCCGACAGTATCACCGACCGTATACGCAGTTATGCTCGTGCCCCATTTCAGGGAGATACGATTTATGCTGCCACCAGACTGCTAGCCTCGCATCTTGTTGTGTTCATAGACCTGTCCACGTGCATGACCTAATGTCTCTGTGCACCCAAGGCCAAGCCACCCTGACGCCATCTTGGCGGGAGCGACCAGCAATCGTGTGACCTCTGCCCAGCGATCGCGTGATCGTGACGTCAGCGGTAGGTGTGGACACCTCCAGCGCTGGTGGCGCCGCGGCGGCAGCGACAGCAACTGCTGGTAGCCACGTGGCCGCCAGCGGCGCAGGCGCGGGCGTGTCACGTAACCGTCACTGCGCTGTGAGGCGGCCCGGGTGACTCATCCGCCGTGACGTCAGCTGACCGTGACCGTGGCGTAGCGGCCTTTGGCCCGGCGCCCGGACCGCAGGTCCGCAGCTGATCGGGGGTCGTCTTGCACCGGGTCTGCAGCGGGCCATCTGGGCTGGAGTCAGGTCACTGCTGGCCGTATGCCGCTCTGTGGGTGCTAGAATGACGGCATGCTGCATTGCCGCCACGAGCATGTCCACTGACCGTCACACCTACACCGGAGTCGCAGTGTCGCACTCCCACTGAACTCATCTGTCCGCTGGCAGTGTGTATGGTACTGAGAAGCCTGTCCATCGACGCAGCCTGTATTAAGTCCTGGCACTGACTGACCGGCGCGACTCACCGGCCGGTTGCGATCGGCCACCGTGTGCCCGAGGCGCCGGACGTGCACAGCGGTCAGCGTCCACGCAGGGACGCGGCAGGGGTGTGCACAGATGTCAGTGCACACAGACAGGCCGCCAGCCGGCACCAAGTCCCTACACTGCCCTTCCCGAAGAAAATGAGCCATTGCGCCGCACACCAACACATCATACATTTGGCAATTTCTTTGGCGTCTTTCAGCGGGAAATCACGGCACTGACCCTATGCAGGACGCTGATCGACAGAGGGCGTGAAAGGAGTCGAGACCGAGTCGCGCCAAAAGAAAATTGGTATATGAAGGTTACGCGTACCACCGATTGCCGAGCACGTGCTAATGGCACCTTACTGGATCGGATGAGACTGTAAGATTCATTAGAACGGCGAGGCCCACAGCCATACACACATCGGCGCCGCAAACGCCCGTACGTACTCGGCGGCGGCATCGTGCGAACCCATGACTCATATGAAACACCCAGTGACACCTAGCGGTCGGCCAGACATTGCACTGACGTGGAAGTGACTACAGGCGGCGGCGCCCCACGAACTGCACCATTCCCTTTGCTGACAAACCATCACAGAGGGAACATCTTTCCCCACCTCCTCCCCACTCCCCCACTATTACATTATCTTCCCTCCCAACCCATTGTCTCCTCCTTTCATCAGTCCGTCTCGTCTTTCAGCGGGAAATCACGGCACTGACCCTATGCAGGACGCTGATCGACAGAGGGCGTGAAAGGAGTCGAGACCGAGTCGCGCCAAAAGAAAATTGGTATATGAAGGTTACGCGTACCACCGATTGCCGAGCACGTGCTAATTTGTAAAATTACCGATCTATTCAAATTATGTCACAGCCTTTTCGTTAAGCTCCATTTATACATTTACTGCACTTATTTCCACAGCACAAAAACAAATCACCTACACTATTATCTAATAATCGAGTCTACTTTTCCGCGAAAAGTTTTCGACTAGCGTTACATAATTTCTTTAACACTCTCCATATTTTTTTTTACAGTCCTATACCACCCGATAGGAGTCAGAGCCCTTTGGCAACATCACAACAGGCTCAGGCTCCGCCTCTTTTCGTTTCTCCCCTCTCCCGACCCATTTTATGGTAAGGCCGACGTGATTTCCCCTAGCAACTCTCAGGAAGTTTTTGGCATCAATTCCGCGTGAGATCCACCTCCGGGCCACTTTCGTGCCAGCAGCCATATTGTAACTTAAATTGCTGCCATATTGTGACTGAAATGGCTAACATATCTCAAACTGGCCTCCTTTTAAATGTGTTCGGAGAATCGGAAAGTAGCCAAAATCGATGTGTTGGCATAACGCACGAGTATAATGGCTGAAGCGATAAGTCAATGGACAGAACACTATTTGTGCTCAGTCATTTGTAAATTTCGATTAATGTGTGCCGGGATAAAACCTAACAATTTTATTTTGAGAGTGTAAAAAGTAGAGCATACACTAAAAGGAAATTAGTGTATGCATGTATATATAAAAGAGAAATTATTCATTCCCTATTACACATTTTCTCATTTCTCTGACATATTCCACATTCCTTTAACACATTCACCCGTTCCATTTAAAGCTTTCCCCATTAGTCTCTTAAATACCCTGCACCTCGCAGCAATCCTCCACAATTACCATACACATCTGTTCTGCCGTGCTGTCGGGAAGCCGAGTAATCCAGGGCTTACAGGGGAATTAGAGGCGGATTAATACCGTGTGTTCACGGTCTAAAGGTGGCTTCACACCGGGTCCGCCAGAACACACACAATTGGCGCGTGCGGTGGTTGAAGGAAGCCGAACTTTGGGTCGAGCTGGAAATTCTGTGGCTTTTTAACGATCAGATTTCTTATCGCCTAAGAAAAGGCGTGATAAATCAGCGACAGCTATTGAAGAAGAAAAAGGTTCCCATACGATTCTGAGCTGGGATAAAAGTTACTTGTTAGATAATGATATATCTATGACGGGTCCATTGCCATAACATAGGCATATTGATTATGCATTACGTTTCCTCTCCCGAATATTCTCCGTGCACGTGCCTTCAAAGAATCAGCTATAACGTTCGGTTCATCTAATGCCATTTTCCCCTGAAGATATATGGTCACACTGCTGCCAGATCTTCACCCGTGACATATGTGGCGCACCGCCTTGCCTGGCATCACGCCATATTCGCCGCAAACGGTGGCTGCCAGATTGGAGCAGATGCCTTCCGGTGGAGTTCCTATCCAATGCCAGGAAACCTGGAGAAAATGAACTTTGCATAAAGGTGGCGAGGATAGCACTGATATAGGGAAACGTAGAAAAGAACATACAACACATGGGTGGACGCGTTTCGTCAGATACTTTTTCAACACCCGAATATCTTGAGACAAAACAGTATGAACACACATGGTTGTAACCTATGTGCTGTATGTTTTCTTCTACACTCTCTAAATATTATATATCTATTTGTCTATACATTATTCAATAGGGAAAAGTGTGGATCTTATAGACATAGCGCGAATATTATTTTCCGCACTTGTTGATGAGGTAATAACTCATGAGCATTTGAATGGAAGATAAAACTTATTTCCTCACGCTCTAACAAAAAATAATAATAATGACTCTCGTATTCAGAGACAAGGCATTTCACATGCTAACCTAATCGGTAACTGTGCTATCACCCAACAACGCATTGATGCGTTGTCGAGAGGGAAGTATGCAATGGTATGCACGTTGCACTTTGCTGCAACTGTGCAGTCTGCAACGTGCATAATGTAACAGGGACGTGGTAGGTGGTGGCGTGCCATTTGGTCATGGTTAGTGGGGCTATTGGTGACTGGTGTGTTGGTGGCTGCTGCGTTTGATGACTGCTGGTTTTCTGAAGGACAGGAACCTTCTGCCTTTGGTGAGTATAACTATTTTTGTTGCAAAGCATGTGGAGGTTGGCTTCACATTATTCCCCATAGTTGTGCTCTTTTTTCGGAGACCAGAGGCCTCTTGCACCAAAATCCTCTTGCACCAATGCTTGGATTACTTTGCATCGTATACCCAATCTAAGACTCAAATGTGACAATTTGCGTGTAAAATTTACCAAGCACCTGTAAGATTACGTATTGGCTGTTGCAAACAAATTTACCGCCGTTAGATTAGCTTATTCTGAAACTGGTTTTTCGATTTTACCTAGCTAGGTAGTTTGGTGCAAGAGGCCTCTGAAGCAGTCTAAAATCGCACAAAGTCAATATTTGGTAAAAGATTGTTCAAACACTAGCTTTAAGTTTTTATTGGCAGCTTTCAGAAGCGTTACAGCTTCCTTCGTCTGCCTTGGACATAATTCTTAAAAAGACAGATAAACAGTTCCTCTGTCTATCTTTTTAATCTGTGTTTATCTGTTTTTCTTTTTCAAGAATTCTTTCCAAGACTGACGAAGGAAGCTGCAACGCTTCCGAAAGCTCCCAATAAAAACTTAAAGCTGTTGTTTGAACAGTCTTTTAACAAATTTTGACTTTTTGCTTTTTTAGACAGCTTCCATCGTCAGCCTTGGATATAATTCTTGAAATGACAGATGAACACATCCTCTGTCTATCTTTTTAATCTGTGTTTATCTGTTTTTCTTTTTTAGGAATTCTATCCAAGGCTGACGAAGGAAGCTGTAACGCTTCCGAAAACTCACAATAAAGACTCTAAGCTGTTATTTGAACAGGCTTTTACGAAATGAATCTGTCCCAGCTCAACAGCCACATATATAATCAAAAAAGTCAATAACGTGACATATTTCATTTCTCAACTTTTGTCCGCAGATTCACGCCTTCACTCCTGAAACTTGTGATGAACCCTGCACCAATTTCTCTGAAGCTGGTGATGAAGGTGACGATGCTGGTGTTGATCACAACTGCCGTCCACGCCCTAGAAGAGCCTGATGACGTCACCGCCCGCGAGCAAAGGATTGTGTCTATATTTCTGCCACCCTGTCCGAAAGGGTTCGGCGAAATTAACGGAACGTGCGCTCAGCTTGGTGAGTTAATGAAAAAATTATCATATGAGCAATAAATCAGCCAAATATATCTATGTAATTATCTTTCATTTTAGTTTTTGCTGAGGACACATATAGATGCAAATAATAAACTTGGGCAAATGCAGTTGGCACGTGTTTTGTTTGATTGTCTAATTAATCTCGTCAGTGCTCTTGCTGTTCTTTTGAAGAAAGTTTACCTCAGTGGATTGTATGATGGATACTGTATACCTATGCTGTTTTGCGTGACATCACGATGCGTGCGTAAAAAAAAAACGCGTTTCTCTCTAGCTTCGAACTCGCTGCCACCGAGTTAAAAGACGGCAGCTTTATCCATTGGGTCTCATGGAGATCATTAGTATCGAGTCATTGATCACAACGGCCACGATCATAAATCAGCATGCCATTAATGCCATCAATGCCATCAATTGATGCCATTAATGCCAAAATTAATCGCTTGAGCATTGTGACGTTGTACTGCCAAATGACATTTGCTGCCGTATTTGTTCACCGTAAGTATTAGTCACTGGCTAATGTGTTCCGCATTTTAGTTGGATCATTTAGCTTTATTTCAGGCCTATCAGATAGTTTCTTACTCTCACAACACTTAAAACACACTATTCCCGTGTTTCCAGTATAAACCATGCAAACCTATAAATTTTGTATATACCTTAGTTCTCAATGTGTGCAACAAAAAGGGAACAAATCAACGTTGTTAAGCAATGGATATTTCTTTACCAGTTCCTCCGATTTTGTTTCAGCTGAAGCTGCTGAACTACCTGTTGACCTTCAACTCCATCTTCAGCTTCCGGACCCTTGACCTCCAGAGCGGAGACTCGCCATCATCACATGCCGTTCACTTATGATTTTCCGCCAATAAATGGACCTTGTTGTTTATTTGTCACCTTAAAAGTAGTGTGCCAGCTTTCCAGGACCGTATGTAGTTAATGGCCCAGATAAGGAGAACCGGATTTTTAGAACTTATCCATACCTTCAAAACTCATGGAAACGTCTTAAATTCTTCAAATTTTGAGTACCCCAGTGCGAAATTCGCCCCGACGGATTGTCGGTCGTACCCCAACCACATTTCGTACCACTATGAACAATAAATGCACACACTGAAATCGCTATTACCGGTAGGCTCATCCAACCAAGTTTCGATAAACCCGTTCATCATCATCTCCTGCGGCTTCGAACACGCCTGATAGGTGGTGCGGTAGACCGCACCCAAAGCCAGGGCCCCGGTAACGTGAGGTAGCCGAGTCGGGGCAGCGTGCGCTGACCCAAGCCGGGGCCGCGCGTCCTCCCGGTGTCATGTGATAGCCCGGGGCTGCCCGCGGGGATGCGGTAGACCGCGCCCAAAGCCGCGGCCCCGGCTTGGGTCAGCGCTCGCTGCCCCGACTCGGCTACCTCACGTTACCGGGGCCCTGGCTTTGGGCGCGGCTTCTGCTCATACTTTGTGGTGCGGTGGTGGTGCGTCGGGCCGCGCGCTCTGACTTCGGCCAAGAAAAATGCGTCAGCTGATCACTGTTATTTCTGCCACTTTCATGTGGTGAGATGGGGTCATAACTTTAGAGACGGCTGTTTCATATCAGTTATTTTACATAAAATAATATTTCAAACCATAAATCAATGTTCGACAGCCAAATTAAAGAAACAATACCAATACAGGCTTACAGTTTAACCCTCGCCGGACCTATTGGTTTTCTACATACGCGCCGGCCGAGGGGGGGGGGGGTACGACCCCCCTCGCCGTTTCGCCCCTGGTGGAGCTAGCGCGTCGCGGAAAAAACGAGCGTGTGCGCCGTTACGAGACGCAGAGATTGGTACCCGATTTTAAGGTCCTAGGTCAACCGGTGACCTCTGAGGTCAGGTCAAGTGCCCCAAGGTACGGTTCAGTTTTTGGTGAATAACTTCGCAAAAAACGGCCGCAGAGCCGCGATTTTGGCAGCATCGTGTTCGCCTCGCTCAGGCGCGTCGAATGATATACTTTTTGTCTGGGTCAGGTCAACTTGGGGTGTTGACCTCAGGACAAGGTCAGGTCAGCACCCCCAGGTCACGAAGTTGGTCGAAAGAGGTCATTTCGCATATCATTCGATTCGGTAGGTCTTCCTGAGTCCATTGGTGGCTTTCCCGACTCGCTAGCTCAATTTGATCAGGAGTTATTGACGAAAAACTAATGTGACCTTGATGACGTCATAGATGACGTCACGCAAGGTCAACATTGCAAAAGTGACGCATCTAACCTTGCAAGGAGTGCATAAAATCACGATTCTGTGTGCTTGAAATAGTTGGAGATCGTTCCCGGCGCCAGAATAGCAGTTTTCATTTTTCCCCATTGACTTATAATGGTGAGGTCACGAAAATGACCTGACCTCATATGACCTTTAGGAAAAATCCGAGATATACAAGTTGTGAGACTCATAATGGATATTAGATCCTGCAAGTTTCATTTCCCTGTGACATCTCCTCTGGCAGTGAGGGCGTTGCGAAGTTGCGACATCTGGAGACCGTGCAGAGGTTCACTTATGACGTCATAGGTCAGTGACCTGACCTGACCCAAAAATGCGGTTGGTGTCAAAAGATGCGGCTTGGATCAAAGGTCAGGTATGCCAAGTTTCAGCTCTCTATCGGCAGCGTGTTTGGAGCTATCGCGAAAAAACTCTATGGGGGGGCGGCACCCGCCCCCCCCCCCTCGGCCGGCGAGGGTTAAATTCGACATTGTGTTGTCTACGATTAGACAGCTGATAACTCATTCCCGTACGTCGTAACTCTATAATGACCTTTGCTTATTGTCACATGTGCGCCGCATTCGCGATTGTTGCCGACGCCTGTTTGCAGGTCAGCCCACTACAGTTGTTATACATATCGAAAAACCGATAAACTTTTAGGCGAAAAAAGCACTATTTTAGGCCCATTTTTGATTTTTTTTGCGATATTAGGTAAAAACAGAAGCTTCTTATCCTAGGAAAAAATAACATGGGAAATCATTGGAAGGTGGCACACTACCTTTAAACAGCCAACGTGTTCATGCATTTCTGTAGCATTGTATCACTGATTTTTTACTTTGATATTACGACACCCATCTGTTATTTTGAACTCATGACATACAATCTGACTTCCCACCAATGGTTTTAATCAGTGGCTTCAAATTATCACTTAGAGCTTGCTTTCCACCTTTGCGTGTTCCAGCGTTGGTTTCCCACAAAAGTAATCAGACTCAGAGATCGCTTATTTACTACTTGTGCTGAATTCACGTCACAGGTTCAAGCAAGCTTATCGCTTATAAAGACTCCGGCAATGCAGCCTCTGTACCGATTTCGCCGAATCTTAGTAAGGAACTGAAAGCGGACCAACTCGCTGCTTTCTTGTCCACTGGAAAGCACCTCCACACTGCACAAATGTCCAGCTAGCCAGTTCCATTGAGAAATATGAGACGTTATGTAGTCAAGCCATGAATACTTCAGTAGGAAACGCATCCGCGTCAATTCTAATATAGCCTATTTGGGTACTATTCTTAGCTTCAGCACGCACTCTCATTTCAAAAAGCTGTCAACGGCGTTGAGTCGAATTTGAACATTTGCCTCCAAATCGTTCCCGTAATAAAAAGTACAATACCAAAACATCCATAAAAAGACCTGAGCCCTAAGGATCCAACACTTTACCGGAATTTCAAAATCTTTCGAACGCCCTTTCATTGTAAGTTACACAGGAGCTTCAAACCATGTTATGCAAGTGATGCAACCTATTACCAGCAGCGGCGGAACACCTTCAATTAACCCTCGCCCGTAAACGGTGTTTTGCCACCTTCGCCCATGCAGGGGGGGGGGGGTGCGACCCCCTGGCGTTTGAAAACGGAGCGTCGTAGAGCTTCGCGGAAAATACCAACGGATTGCTCTCAATAAGATCTCGCGATTGGTGGTATATTTTTTGGTCCTAGGTCAACATTTGACCTACTTATGACCGGTCAAAGGTCAAATTTTCGGAAAAATCTAACTTTTTCAGAGTTCCGCGCCGATTGCGGCAAAACGGTTGGAGATATCGACTTGAAACCTTCACGATCGTGATCCTTGATCAATTCTCTATCGTTTGGTGTGTATTTCGATGTCATAACTCTAAAAATGATGCGTTGGGAGCATCGGAAGTCTGCAAGGTCATTTGTGCATTGGGTCACGTCAGGCGTGTGACGTCACTGACCTGACCCTGACCCAAAATGAACTACAAGAAACAACCGACGATGCCTGAAATGGATAGCAAATTCGAATTCAGGGCATCAAAATACCCCGAAAAGGCATACAAGTGCAAGAAGTCATTACAGGTCAACCGAGGTCACTGACCTTACCTTGACCTTAAGTAGCCTTCAAAATGTCAACAGACATTGTGCCAACGTCAAATCAGCCAGTTGTGATTCTAAAACAATCCATCAGTGTGTCAGGTCAGTCGGGATTTATACCAATGTGAAGCAATCTCCAATTTAGCGTAAATCTGGCCGGAGGTTGTTCCCTTTATGACGTCATTACTCCGTGACCTGACATGACCTTGACAAAAAATACCAAAAGTTGCGCAAAGGATGCTCCAAAGGGTACTGAAAATTTGAGCAGGATATCTGAAGCCGTTCGGCGTGTAGCTAAGAAAAACCTCAGGGGGGGGGGGTTGCACCAACCCCCTCTACATGGGCGAGGGTTAAGGGGGGCACTGCCGACTTTTGGTCTCATTCTTTCCATGCAACGCCCATAGGGCTAATGATAAAATGCCCAATTCAAAGGGGGGCACGGTGCCCCGGTGCCCTCCCCGTTCCGCCGCCTATGCCTATTACTAGCTGACCCCTAAACCTCTCCTTACGTACCACCTTCAGCCCAGAAGATACTTTTTCTTGCTAAAGCGCTGAGCAATCTCCCAACCATCTCAGCTAAAGACGTGGAGCCTCAATGATAACAAAACAACATGAACATCCTGACATTCAAACACAAACATTTCTCTCAATACATCACTTCACACGTGAAGCCATCACGTAACGCTCTCTGTTGATATTATAACACACATCAGTCTGCGCAAGGCTTGATATAAGTTTGTGTATTTTTCTGAAGGAGGCGACCCACTAAACATGGCTGCAGCAGCTATCTACAAGATGATTCCTCATCGTCAGCTTGAAGAGCAGTTGTTTGACCTGTGGTTGGGTTTGTCAGGTGATCTTTTCTATCGCCGTAAACTGACAAGCATAAGCAGAATAACAAATAAAGCGTGGTGGACTGCGACACTGCACTAAACAGCCTCTTGTTACATTGATGATGGCCTGGGTTTGATGGAATCGTTTGCGATGCTGACTCGCTAGAGTGACCGAGATGCAGTGTTTTAGGCCGCGATGTTGTGCTTAACACATACGGAAACGATTTCGGGTTGAGTATACAATGAGCTGACATCGCGTGCGTTTGCTTTCTACATGAATAATAAATACATGACTGGGTGAAATGATGTAAAGGTGATTTGAATTTCAGAGGCAGCAGATTTACTGATTGTGTTATACGCGTCAATCCATAATTACACCGAGAGCCTGGCAAGGCATTTGCGTTACTTATTGATAGATTTGCCGCAAATATGTATTGGCACTCCTATTGAGTCTACCAAAATACCTGACAGCTATTATGCATATTTTGTAACATGTGTGGTGTACTCCAACACCAAAAACGGAATTCCTAAGTTACCAGCCGCACATGTTTGTTGTTACCAACAGTCGCACTGTATCCCTCCCTCCCCTCCCCTTGCCCACTGTCACAGCAATGGGTGACCTTGACCCCATTAACCCTCTCCCCCCCCCACACACACACATGCTCGCCGGCCCAGGAAGACATCTGACTTCCAAGAACTCGCAGCAGTTTCCGCGTGATTACGACGAAATTAAAGCACCAGGTCTCTTTGAGCAGTTCCCCAGGGCGTCAAGACGCCTCGGGCACAAGAGGTCAAAGAGATGGTGGCGTGCCCTGAGGCGATAGTGACGAGATATCAGGGGCTCGGTTCCTAGAGTTCTAGGAAGACTGGAGGTATGCCAGCTGTCCAAAGCAGTCCTCTGAGTTGGTGAGGAAAGAAACGGATCCGCCCCGTGGAAAAGGGATGGGACTGTCCTCAGGAAATTGATAATCAGACATGAAAAAATGGTCAGCTCGAATACACACATAATGCAATTTGTAAGATTTTACGAAGCATTCTAAGAACAATTTTTAGTTATATGTTAAAACGACACTTTGGTGGGCTCAGCTGGATCAAAATTTAAGTTCGCTGTCATTGATTTGGTGGTTGTGGGGTTCCAAACTTTTAACCCTCGCCCGCACATGCCATTTTCCCATCCTAGAACGCACATGGGGGGGGGGGGGTTGCCACCCCCCCGCGCCATTTCGTTCCTGTTGGAGATAGAGCTTAGCGGTAAAGACCAAAAAGATTCTTTGGGAAGAGACGAATCCAATGATACCCAGTTTTACCTTCTCAGGTCAGTCATTGACCTTCCAGGTCAGGTCAAACTAAAAAATGTTGCTGTTTTGGGTCACCGTTTGATATCAAGTGCGCTGCTTATCATATACCGATGACGATGCCGTTTTCTGGTGCCAAGCCAGCCAGAACCTCTTTCTCACACTACCCGACCAGGTTTTTGCTGCTGAGGTCATTTCAGGTCAAGTTAGGTCAAGGTCAATTATATGTGTTTGTATGTCTGTGTGTGTCTGTGTGTATACTGATGTGTGCACCGATTGTTTATGTGTCCATATTACATGAAATCATGATCTGAGAAGCTTTTACCAAAAATGCAGTCAAAAAACTTCACAAAAAGTAAATTCCGCTTGCCTAAAACGTAATTATCTAAGATGACCTAGGTTGACCTTGACCTTGACCTTGACATCTGTACATCGTCGAACAACATGTTCCATGATAGGTGGGAGGTAAGACTGGTAAAAAAGGCCGAAATCAAGGTGTCAAAAGCTCACAAGGCCCATAGCCAACGCAAGATGTTGAGAATTGGCCATTTGGGTCATGACATGACCTGAAAAACAAGGTCATATCTCCGAAACCAAAAGTCACAGAAACCTGAAATTTTCAGTGGACATCAAGAAAGGATGGAGGAGCAGCTATACGAAAAATCAGCCTTCTAGCTCTAAAAATGTTGAGTGCAGAGCAGAAAGACTACCTGGGGGGGGGGGTGGCAACCACCCCCCCCCCCATGTGCGGGCGAGGGTTAACTTTCCACTCATAAGACTTTGATTTTCTTGAAGTATACCTGGATAAGTCAATATCATTAGGGGCTCTCAACTCATCTTTATAAAATGGACAAAACTAAGTCCCTGGCCATTCACACTGATAACGTCATAAGTGCGTTTCTGTTTACAATTTAAAGCTATGCTCCCGAGTGCCAAATAAATATCATTAGTCACTCCCGTCCCTTTCAGTAATCTTACTCCATATCTATCTCTCACCTCATATCCCTATAAAAGACCCCCGTCCCACCTACGTCCAAGCCTCACAAATGGACGCTGCGTCTTTCATTACGCCGCAGCGGCGTCCTTTTAACTTATCGCCCCCGACCAGCAGTCAATCAACTGAGCTTTAACGCCCGGAGAAACTTTATCGCCTCAGGGCGTTTCGCCGGCCGCGTCGACCGCCGACTTCCTCAAAGACAGATCGACTTCCTCCGCCGCCACGACTACCGTAAGGACGATTCGTCGTTCAAACGAGCGACAAAATGAACCATCGCGACATTCGCAATCACGCGCAGGTCCATAAGGGTGATTTGTCATTGCGTGTGCGTGAGATAATAGTCCGTCTGGACGATGCAGTGGTTGGCGCAGCGGAGGAGCCTGGCGGGCTCTGGCACGTGGGGTTATTAATAGAATCCTCGCTGGCATTTTGCTGGCTGGGGTTCCTCCCCGGTTGGTGGGGGGGGGGGGGGGAGTAGCCCGGCGGTAGGTTTTGATCTATGACCTTGGTTATGCTCCAGTAATGCTGTCTGATGCATAGTCGCCCGCGACGATACCGACGGCCGTCGAGAACGACGGCAGTCAATGACGGCGACGACCGTCGGCGCGAGACTGTTGAATGATGATAGTCGGTGTCGATATTCGTTCGCTGTGTTTTGTCTTGTTGTTCTTGACGGGACGTGAGTCTATAATTTGTTTTCAATGCAACACTTGTGACGCGGTAACTGAAGTTATGTGACACCGTTATGTGTTTGCTGTGTACTTGTGACCTCATGGAGCCCTGCTACCTGACACCATCACGGAAATATGGGATAATGACGTCATTTGTGCCACCGCTACAACCCATGTGACAGGTCGTAAGACTATTAAACACTACCATAAAGTCATCAAGTGACGATTGCAATACGTATGGGTTTAAACACAACTATAAAGTGCAGCAGGTCTTTTGCACGTCGTTAAATGACGATGTCCTCCACAGAGATGACATTTGACGCCTCAGAACGACCCATGTGACGCTATAACGATACCATAACTCCATAAAGCTTCGTGTAACACGACTTCCACTCATAAAGCACCTCTAAGACACACGTGTATAACACCATCACACATGTAACGCCGTCATGATACCCCTCTACGCCTTTACATACCCCACTGACATAACAACCAACCAGTAACCACTTACCTTGACCCATGTTAGAAGAGAAGACATCACTACAACCAGCATTACCATGAGGGCTGCGGAGTCGCAGTCGGAGTCAGAGTCGGAGTACATAGGTCGAATTCGACAGTTTTGCCCAGAGTTGAAGGTGGAGTTGAAGATGGATTCAGAGTTGGCGTCATCGAACATCCATTGACTCCACAGCCCTGACAACCACCATCACATTCAGATGCCACCAGAAGCCATCACACTTACCACCAAACTACTGTTAACGCCAGACGCCTTGAGACCCTAATTTTTCGCGATTATTTTTAAATGCATGGAAGAATTTCAACCAAGCTCAGGACATGGCCGTTTCAAGACCTGCCGAAACTTTTACAATTTAGATATTTTGTCGCCATGTCAATATTTCAGGCACTTCTCATTGACTCGTACTGTTAAATTTCGAGCAAGATTTTCACCCGGCGTGTAGAGGCTATCACCAGTCAGTCTGTGATACGTTATGACGTCACAGCTAAGGCCCGCCTCTGTGGTCTTGGCCTGCGGCGGTTTCGGGCCGGCGCGCGGTCACTCGCGCTGTGGCGGGGAGCGGGGACGGTCGAGCGGCGCCGAAAGCCGGCGGAGTTGTGCGTAACGTCTTGTCTGACAGTGCCCAAAGAGCGACATGATGACTGAGGAGCCATAAATGCTCAATGTGCATTGCTTGTACAATGCTGATATGATCGCTGATATTTGTTTTATTTTTTATAAGCTGCAAATGACGGGTAGATGGCATATAACTGACATTAGGTTAGGAAATATTCACCGGTATTTCAAGCCTATGGCGTTGCAGATAATGCGATAATGGGATGTCGGATGTCATCAAGTAGCTCCTGATTTGTACATCGCTATGCACCCATCGACCAGCGCAATGTAGCTAATTGCCTTCGCTTCACATCATAAGGCTCGCTCGTATTTCACCAAACAGATATCCTACATCGAAAATCGTATATGTTAGGAATCGTTAACGTTTTTTCGAAGCATGTGTGAGTAGTAGAGTGAGGAGTGATGGTCCTCTTGGTCCCATATACCTACAAGAGTGAACAAGAGCCTAACATTTACTTGACGGTCTGCTGCAATTGATTCATAGCACGTGAAACGTCAGCGAAATTCATAGTCCTTTACATCTATGGCAGAGGTGTCGTTTGTACATATGTACAGAGGTCGCTGATGGGCACAGGTCAATGCCGCAGTCGTGGGCGGAGCCTTATGTCATATGACGTATGAAAGCCTCTATCCAGGATGGAAAAACAGTTAACATTACGAGTCAATGATAAGTGCCACAAATATTTAAGTGACAACAAAATGTATTTGAAGAAAAAGTTTCGGCAGGTCTTGAAACAGCTATTTCCTAAATATGGTTGAAATTATTCCACGCATTTTAAAACCAGTATAACGCCTTTTGGGGCGACTAACGGAGCGAGCGAGAGGGTGAGCCTTGCACGTGCGAAATTTCGAGGGGGTACCTCCAGCTGACTTGTGCACGGCACCCTACTAACCGGTCTCTAGCGATATGCCAAATTTGAGCACAATCGGCCCAGCCGTTCTTGAGATCTGGAAGCGGCACCCTGCACGTGCGCACGTGCAAAATGGGTCCCAACTGACTTGTGCACGGCACCCTACTAACCGGTCCCTAACCATGTACCAAATTTGAGCGCCATCGGTCCAGCCGTTCTCGAGATCTGGAATCGACCCCTGCACGTGCGCACGTGCAGCAGCACCCCAACTCTGGCACATGGATATGCATTGCCTAGTGGGTGCCTACCTACATGCCAACTTTCAGCGCAATCGGCCAAGTAGTTACCGAGATATTGCAACAATTACAAAAGTGACACCTCTTCGTTTTGCACGTGGCACGTGCATAAGGGGTCACCCGCATGCATCAGGAATAGTCCAATACTTGGTAGAAGGAATGAACCTACCCTACAAAAATTACCGCGTGTAAATCGGTCAAGTGGTTGCTGAGATACAAGCGTCGCAAAAGCGTGACCACGGCCGGCCGGCCGCTCATACTCAGAAATTTCCGTTAATCTAAGGAAAGACTACGCTCGCTTCGCTCGCTCCGTAATAATCGCGAAAAAATAGGGTCTCAAGGCGTCTGGCGTTAACAGTAATGACCGCTGTGCTCGCTTATACCCACACGCCCCGCTTCCTGTCACCGCTGCCAGACGTCTGGTGTGTTGACTGACCTTTGTAACGTCAGAGGTCAGGGGTCACGGTCGCTGCCGGAGGTCGGGACGGGATGGGGGCTGAGTGGCCAATACAGACTGGCAAGTGATAGCGTATGACCATGGATTCGGAATCGGTGACAGTTTTTGAACTGCCTGTAATCCTGAACCTGAAAGGTGTATTTTATTTGGTCATTAATCAATTAAGTCAAACCGCTTTTCTTATTCGTTCTATTCATGCTAGTTAGTACTGCATCTTGGCCAATTTGCTCATCGCTGATATTTTTTACATATGACGGCGTTGCGAATACATGTGCTGCTAAAAATGCAGTTTTGTAGCATCTAAAATCAAATCTACTTCTAAGGATATGCTCCTTGATACAAATTTAAACCGCTCCCTGCTAAGCTAATTTCCCATTTCTATCTTTCAAACCTAAACATCACACAAGCGGAAACAACATTCCTATCCGCAGTTTGGCACTAGCATAATTCAGTCACTGTCAATCCCGTTTACCGATAGCCAAACACTCTTATCGCCTGCGTTTGAACCTCAACTCGAGCCTAATGGCCCGTTCATATTGTTGATAAAGGCGAGGCTAACGTTCCGTTCACGCTGTGACACTAATAAAGTCGACTAAATCTGACGGAAACTAAACGCCTGCCAAATTCCAGAGATACCGTCGGCAGCCGCCGCGTACCCAGTGACGTCAGATATACACCAGTGACGTCATCTGTGTTTCGCCGCCGGCGGAGCAGCGGGGGAGGGGGGGGGAGGGGCTCACTGGTCGGTGTTAAATGGGGTGGAAAGTTGTGAACGATGTCAGTTTCAGTGTGTTTCATTTACGGAGCTGATCCTGTAATCTGAGGGCTAGGTATTATATGAATTATGATTTACGAAGGACTCTTCGGTTACACATTTTTCTACTAGGTATACCTTAGATAGGTACACGGATCAGGAAGGGAAAGATGGCATGACATACTCAATCAAAAAAATGTTTCGGTACAATTAACTGGCTTCTAGGGGTTGTGATTGATGCGAAGACATTTGAATTAATTTCTCCTTAGTCATGAGCAGATCAACTTAAATATTAGTTTTACCAGTATAACGCCTTATGGGGCGACTAACGGAGCGAGCGAGAGGATGGGCCTTGCACGTGCGAAATTGCGAGGGGGGGACCTCCAACTGACTTAAGCACGGCACCCTACTAACCGGTCTCTAGCGATGTGCCAAATTTGGGCACAATCGGCCCAGCCGTTCTCGAGATCTGGAAGCGGCACCCTGCACGTGCGCACGTGCAAAATGGGTCCCAACTGACTTGTGCACGGCACCCTACTAACCGGTCCCTAACTGTGTACCAAATTTGAGCGCAATCGGTCGAGCCGTTCTCGAGATCTGGAAACGACCCCTGCACGTGCGCACGTGCAGCAGCACCCCAACTCTGGCACATGGATATGTAGTGCCTAGTGGGTGCCTACATACATGCCAACTTTCAGCGCAATCGGCCGAGTAGTTACCGAGATATTGCAACAATTCCAAAACTGACACCTCTTCGTTTTGCACGTGGCACGTGCATAAGGGGTCACCCACATGCATCAGGAATAGTCCAATACTTGGTAGAAGGAATGAAGCTACCCTACAAAAATTACCGCATGTAAATCGGTCAAGTGGTTGCTGAGATATAAGCCTCGCAAAAGCGTCCGCACGGCCGGCCGGCCGGCCGGCCGGCCGCTCATACTCAGAAATTTCCGTTAATCTAAGGAAAGACTCCGCTCGCTTCGCTCGCTCCGTAATTACTAGCCTTATACAAAGACATCCGATATGTCATTGTCGGGTCGATTGTCCTTTTTTGTGGTGACACACAAATGTCTCAGGTATGTGATTGAATGCAAGAGCAAGACTGATTTAAATTAGCTGTCTGGGCGGCTGATGTGACCTACAGGGTGTTGCAGATAAATTGGGACTAAGTTCATGACCTCACAAAAAATTTGCTATGCGGAGTAACATCATGGAAATTTGACACAATATAATTTCAACAATTGTTTTTCATTTGATATTGAAATTTTAATCCTAACATATCGCGCAGTCATGGAGCAGCGTCGGAGGGAAACGATTGGTGCGTTAGTTCGCGCCGGACAGAGCGCGAAGGACATAATAAGTTTAACTGGGTACCCAAAGTCTACCGTGTACCGAACTATCGCGACTGTAGGAGCTGGAGGGGATGTCGCTCGACGTTCTCACACACCTCGCAGTGACCGAAAACGGACACCAACATTCCTGAGCGGCTTGAAACGCTCGATACAGGCCAAACCGAGGACCTCGATGAACAAGCTTGCGCGTGCCCGTCACGTGAGCAAGAGCACCATCAGCAGAGCTGTAAGAGAGGACCTCGGGATGAAGTCGTTTACCAGAAAACGACGAAGCCTCCTGACCGAACCAGCAAAGGCGATACGAAGGGAGAGGGCACCGAAGGTCCTCAATCTCCTCAAGCACCTCGGGAGTGACGTCAGAGTATTTGTCGATGAGAAAAAGTTCATCGTAGAAGAGGTCGCCAACCGCAGGAACTCGCGGGCTATCGCCTACAGCCCTGATGAAGTGGCTCCCGTGATGAAAGGCAAAAATCCGGCATCAGTAATGGTGTTTGGGGCCGTCGCAAGTGATGGCCGCATAATGCCGCCCCATTTCATACCTGCTGGTGTGATGATCGACACTGACGCGTATTTGACCATCCTGAAGGAGTCTCTCATCCCCTGGATGATGAAATACTATGACTTGAGCAAAGTCATGCTGGTGCAAGACTCCGCCCCAGCACATGCTTCCCAGAGGGTGCAAGATTTCCTGAGCCAGAGGATCCCCCTATATGTACCCAAGGACATATGGCCCTCCAACTCGCCTGACTTGAATCCATGCGACTTTTGGATGTGGGGCGTGGTAGAACAAAAGTCCAACTCGACCACTCCTGCCAACGTTTCTGACCTGAAGAAGGCCATCAGGAAAGCAGTCAGCACCATTGACCAGGACGAGGCCCGGCGCGCGTGCTCCGCTTTCCGGCGCCGTCTCGAGAGGGTGCGGGACGCCGACGGCGGTCACATCGAGTGACAAGGCTGTGCGTACATGACACAATACACGTGCGAAGTTTCAACTTTCTGTGTTTTCATTCGCCGTATTAATGGCATGTTGAAATTAGGTCTGAAAATTCCCAATTTACCTGCAACACCCTGTAAAAATCAGACCGACAATATTTGACATGATTTGCCTATGCCAGCTCCCACAGAGTACTATAAATTAAACCTATATAAGAATAAATTAAACCTATAAAAAAAACTTTCATGCGCGGCTCTCCGGATATGATGTTTCTCGTTGGCTGTGATTTCAACGGACATCCTGAAACTGACATGAACTGATGTGAACTGATGTGAACTGGCGTGAATGGATGAATTATGAGCTTAAAGAGCATCAACGTCATGCCCAACACACAAACTACGCAGATAACCCCTTCTGATAAACCCCACTTCCCCGTGTAAGACTTCTGTCTCCCGCAAATGTGTCGGTGCAGTACAATCAACAGTGTGAAGATGGCATACGTGCTAAAATGTTGTTCGTTATCACATTTTAATCTATGTCATTTCTACGCGTTCCTCCAAACGAGAGAAAAGCTGCGTATTTTTCAGCAAGGCAAACATTTCTTGAAAGAACACAATCAAAAGACGTTCAGAAATGACAACAGTTCTACAACGGCGTGTTAACAGCAGAAGCAGCTGAGAGCTCGTGCTCTTGACGTGAATAGCGCCTCTCTGTCCACCATTGAGGAGTTAGCACCGTGCGATGAGAATTGTCTGCAATAGTGTCCACATTCGGGTTCATTTCAGAGTGTGGGTCGAAATTTCCGCACTGGAGATGTCAACCTGTCTGCAGTTGATGTGGCTGTTAAATGGATGAACCTGACAACAGATAGATGATAGGGATATTAAAAATGTCATTCGGATGTCTATTTTTTTCTAACGTTTCTTTAGTGGTATTTGGTATTTCAGCGTCGCATTTTGGAACACGTATATTTTCGGTTTCACTGGTTTATTTGGTACCATTTCGGCAATATAATCAGCGTTTATTCATTGGATCAGTTCGGTCTGATTTTGATGTTCCCGTCTTTGTGGTCAGTTGGAATTGGTTGCGGCGTTTTTGATGCCCCAAAAGTCCCCATTAAAGCTAAGGTATCCAAAAATTATCCTTGGCCATCAGGAAATTCGGACATTCTATTTCCGGAGCAGAAATGGAGCAGCGTCCTGATCTACTATACAGATGGACAGCTGAGAGGCGTAACGACATTTTGCTATTCCAAATCACAAAGCACAGACAGTAAGAAAAAAAAACATTGTCAATAATAGTGTTGCTAAAGCGTTGTCAATTCAATATATTGATAGATCCAATGGCCAAAACTCACAAATTGAATAGTTTGCAGATCGTAGGGGAGAGCGGGGAGAGTTGTATCATGTCCAAGTTGTATCAGGGCGAATTGTGCAAAACTTATCCAATTGATGGCGCTCGTGACACGACCAGCCGACGAGGTTTTCCGGGCGCCATCTTTCCCTGTTCTGTCGTGTGGCTGGGTGGACGCGTCTCGAGGTGAGAGCTGATTTTATGTTTTTTTAATGTCATTCTAAAAAAATAAGTTGCAAGGCAAGAAAATGTGTGTTTTGGACATTTAGAAGTGCACGAATTTGAAAGATCTCCGTAGCGGTGGTGAGGGTAGGTTCTAAGGCTGCGTGAGTGAAAATGGATTTCTCCAGCTGTCCGCTGTTTTTTGTTTGTTTATTGGGGCTTTAGGGCGCGTCGACAGCAAAGGTCATTTTGGGTCCGCTGTTTTTGAGCACGAGGATGTTTTTCCAAGATGGCGGCGAGGTACATGTTGTATCAGAGCCGGATGGGGTATGTTGTAACATGTATGTATGGGTATGTTGCTTTTGATCGCGAAAGCTAAGCCCTGGCTCGCGTTTGTAGGTAGCTAGTCAATACTCGTTCTATTTTGGCACAATGTGTTGGCTTCTTTGCTCTTAACGGGCCACTTTGCGTCTAGTCTGTTGATGTTTCGTTCGTTTCGATGTTCCGTTCGGATTGCATTGACCTAAGTTTGGTCTAATAAAAGTGAAGCCTTTGAGCATATACATTGTATCAACCCCATTTAATGTTGTTGTTATGCTCAAAACCAGTAGCAAGCACACTCCCTGAAACGTGAAATACCTAGTAATACAAATTACCCCACCATGTGATACAACTCACCCAAGCCATGGGGCAAGTTGTATCAAAAATATTGTTCTATTCGGCAGACCGTAGAAGAAAAACTGGTAGAGGTAGCGGAAAAGTTACTTTGCACAAAAAAGCAGAAGAATCAAGGAAGGAGATAGTATGGAAATAATGAGTTTATCACGGATAGTTACGAGGTAATGGGTCTCGGAGTAAAAACTGATACAACCCACCCCACTCTCCCCTAACTGTATGTCAGTGTACTCAAAAGCGTTTTGATTGTTGAAGGTGGAGTGAGAATTAGTCTGTCATTCAAAATAAACGCGCCACTGAAACTGCTTTCAATGCAGATACTTAGCTAAAATCACGTGCTTATTCCAGTTAATTTTTCTTTCTTATAAGCAAAGTTGAGTCCGGAAAGTTTCAATGCTATTGCTGCATCCTGATCAATGTGGCATTCTCCCTCCGTTTCCCGTCCTTTTTTGTTCCTCTATTTTCTTTTGTTCCGAAAGAAAAATGAAGCCAATGTGTCTCGTTCACTTGCGTTCGTGATGACAAATGAGTCGACAGCTGCAAATGTTTTGAAAGTTCACGGTAATAGATGAGTTTCAGTTTGCATAATACTGTCCAAAAGCCTTAAATTTGGAGCATATGCACAACATGTCGTTCATTGGACTAAAATGATGCGTGCAATATGTGTGATCACTATATAGGGCCTAAGTGTGTGATCTGTGTATATGAATTAATGTCGGTAAGATGCAATCGGTAAGATGTTGGTAAGATGTAAATGATGTAAAGGTAAGATAAGGTCCTTCAATCCTGCAACTTTTAGTAAGAATTCTGTAAAGGGCGTGTGCTCTGGCAGAAGCTTTACTTTCACAAAGCAAGATCATCTAAAAGTGGTAACGTTTGGTGATGGTCTTCGATCATCGTAGTTTGTCTTTGATCGTCATTAATTTTCAATATTGTCCTACTTTTGACCACGCCTGCAAACTGGCGTGACAGCATTTCAAAGTTGCTGCATTGCCAATTCTCTTATCGTTCGACATATGCCTTAATACATTCTTCCGACAAGTATTCCTTGCCGACACATTGTACGGGAGTTGATGAAACTTTAAGCGTTTTGCAAATATCTTGAGAACCGTGAAAAAATATGGCTGGAAATTGACTAAACTTGGCGTTGGTCATTCGTAACGATTTAGGCTTGCTTTTATTCCAGAATGATGGAAATCGACACATATCAATCGATAGGACCTTGAGTGTTCAAGCTTTCTAAAACTGCTATCTTTCGTGGCCTGGCAGAGTTCAAAGCGCACCCAAGAATCACACCGAGCTTTCCTCATAAAACGCCTCAGCCTCGCTCTCCAAGCCTATAAAGTCTAGCTCTGGCTTACCACCGAGATTGTATTCAGTCTCTGCCACACCAAGGAGCCGCGGCGAACGGGGAGCGAGATCTCACACCGACTTTTCCCAAAATCAACAGCGAGACAGCGAGACGACCGACATCAACGAGGCGCGAGACATTGGGCGAGACGAGGTACAGGACATCAGGCTAGACTGGGCAGCACATGTCCCTCTCGAGATGCGAAACACGCGACAAAAAAGCGGCAAGACGAGGCACATAAAACATGGAGTCTAAAAAGCTGACATACAAACGATCATGCTACAAAAAATTGGCCGACGATTTTACGCAGCTGAGTTAGTCGCGCGGTCAAGAAAGCATTTCGTGAGCCTAAGTGTGGCTGTTTTAATAGTTAACGGCGCAAAACATCATTGAAAATGAACTATCATAACGACTAAGTCACTAAGCCAGGTAATGACTGTACATCGTACACGAACTGTGAATGACCTAATGATTGTACACTAAGAAGTAAGAACAATTCAAAAACACTGATTTTCCCCAAATATAAGCAGACACCCGACACAAAGCAGCCGACGGCGACGCGGATAAAATTTTGCAAACACACATGCTTAGCCAACAATTTGAGAATGCTGAGAGCACATACAGACACCTGACACAACGAAAATTCTCGAACATCTGATGAGCAAACATCACAATCACATAGTTGACATCAAATGACATTGACGATTGACATTTTGACACTATGAAATTCGTCTCCATTCCCCATTTTTACCTCCTAGCGTACGTACATTTCGACAAGATACTGACAAGACTAGGGCGCCGCTTTCTAGTGAGAATCTTGTCACAGCTGACAATTAATTACAAACATTTTATACAAGCATATGAGTTGGACAGGCCAAAGCGCTTCGGACTCCCGTAAAGACGCAGGTAAGACTGTTCTGACGTACCAATAAGTTTTCACCATTCATCTCAGTCACAGCACTAAAACACAACAGAAAACAAAACACCTTCCGCATTCATTTCCGACCGTTGCAACTCGGATAAGATGGTATGAATTTCAAGGAGCTTTACGAACGAATGCCATTTCGAATGCATGAATGCCCTTATGAACAAAAAGTGAGGTTTTGACTACACGTGATGGTCTATAGTTTTATTACCTGAATGATATTATCAGCCATGCTCGCCTACTGCAATACGTACTTCAGTGAAAGCACCAAAAACTATGAGAAGGCATAATTGTGAAACTGAAAGTCAGGATAAATGTTTGGACCTTTTCCACATCGGGATAAACGATTCGAAGCCCTTGTCTTCAGCAGAAATCTGATCAGTCAGAAATCGGGAAGATCAGGCCGCGTTACGATCTCAGCCCCCTCACCCCCCCCCCTCTAACAAAACTTCCACCATACACTACATTCATTCACACAGCCAATAAACAGCCCAATCACTCGGACCTGCTGAGAAAAGCGACACACCTTGGGTGTTATTTATCTACCGAAATCTCCCCATGGCCACAGCGTGTGACCTTTCGCTAGATAAAAAAACACGGCTATCGAGTGACGATGGAATGAACCCAAAGTGTCGCTTTTCTCAGCAGGACTTTAGTCTTCGCAGCTTTCGAGTCAACAACAAACGGATACGCCGCATTTTACGCGCGAGCAGAAGTAATGAATTAGTCGTAAGTAGCAAATAGATATGTGATTGTGTTCTTGATGCAATGAGGGAGAGAAGTTGTGGAAATTCTTTTAGATTTTGTCACTTCAGCTTTTTTTGTTAATTTGCCATGTCATGTACGCACACTGTCGTTCAAAGCCTGTCGCCTTATGTTTGGGATTTTTTCGTTTGAATAGCAGAAAATTACCTGTTATATTCTATAAAGATGACTGTAAGTCTAAATCAACTTTGCCTTGTTTTTGAAAGGTGCGCTGCCACTTTCGATGACATAGGAGGGATTAAACACATCACGCATCTAACAAGCCAATTAGACAAACAAACCCAGCCACACAAACACACTCAATAATACACTATCGCATTCACAAGAGCCTCATTACAATAGCGACATCTTACAGCGAGTTTTACAAACGCGTTACCCCTCGTGCCATTTTGAAATACTGCTCCAATTAGTCGAGAAAAACACGTGCATTTGTGTCACGCAATCCGCCGGAATGGCAGCAGGGCTCCATTTCTCACTGTCTAAGAGAGACACCGCACACCAAACGACACGAGTGATCACGTGACTTTGGGCCGTGGCTCCTCCATCGTTCGCTGCCAGCCGTGTTGACAGGACGGCATGTCACGTGACACCAGGATCCAACCGAAGTGGTAGAGCGGCTTCGCTGAGAGTCCGACGCATGAGATTGATTTACATTCGGAATAGCCATCATTCTACGACGCCAATGATGTCGTAGATTCGAGTTACGCCATCACACGTCACCAAGGTCTGTGATATCCACTGCCTCGTTAATCTTTCACAGCGAGCCTCGCATTCTTATCTAGCTTGCTTAACTGTTTCATTTCACGAAAAAAGACGACCCAAACAACAACCTTGCACTATGCCTGTCAGAAATCAATGCAGTACGCAGATAGTGATTATTACGGAGCGAGCGAAGCGAGCGTAGTCTTTCCTTAGATTAACGGAAATTTCTGAGTATGAGCGGCCGGCCGGCCGGCCGGCCGGCCGGCCGGCCGGCCGTGGTCACGCTTTTGCGAGGCTTATATCTCAGCAACCACTTGACCGATTTACACGCGGTAATTTTTGTAGGGTAGCTTAGTTCCTTCTACCAAGTATTGGACTATTCCCGATGCATGTGGGTGACCCCTTATGCACGTGCCACGTGCAAAACGAAGAGGTGTCAGTTTTGTAATTGTTGCAATATCTCGGTAACTACTTGGCCGATTGCGCTGAAAGTTGGCATGTAGGTAGGCACCCACTAGGCACTGCATATACATGTGCCAGAGTTGGGGTGCTGCTGCACGTGCGCACGTGCAGGGGTCGTTTCCAGATCTCGGGAACGGCTGGACCGATTGCGCTCAAATTTGGTACACGGTTAGGGACCGGTTAGTAGGGTGCCGTGCACAAGTCAGTTGGGACCCATTTTGCACGTGCGCACGTGCAGGGTGCCGCTTCCAGATCTCGAGAACGGCTGGGCCGATTGTGCCCAAATTTGGCACATCGCTAGAGACCAGTTAGTAGGGTGCCGTGCACAAGTCAGTTGGAGGTACCCCCTCGCAATTTCGCACGTGCAAGGCCCACCCTCTCGCTCGCTCCGTTAGTCGCCCCATAAGGCGTTATACTGGTCTCATATAATCTCACTGAATTTCTGCTCCAATGATCTTTAGTCAACCTTTGGCCTCTACAATTACATTACAGAATACCCTTCCCACATTTTCGACACACGTAAACATTTAACATTAACCGACGGCCTACGTTTCACACACTGCGGTAAGCTCAATCTCATGATCCCTCCGAGATTCTGCCCCACTCTGTCCAAATGTCTGACGACCCGTACATAAATGCCACTCTCAGATCTGTTTTGATCCATGCCGTCGTTTTCTTCTGCACGTCCCCGCCACTGAGACCCGAGCTGAGGTTTCTACAGCGTAGCACTGGTGTGTGTTAATGTTCAACGTGACCTTCTACCGCTGTGCTGCCTTGACGTTCACTGACCAAGGATGTCACATTGGCCGAAGGAAAGTTCTGCGCAGCTAAGGTTCGGTTACGTGACACTGCCAAGCACATTTGTTCACCACAGGGTTCCTGGTCTCGAGCAGAGCCACCTCATGATGTTTTTCACGATCAAGTTCTAATCTCGGGTACGGAAGACGTCCCTGATGTCTGTCATGGCTAACTCCCAATGTCCGGCAGTTAACTCCTGATGACTGGCTGATTCCTGGTTCCAATCAGGGCTAGATCCTGATGTCAAGCAGGATACCGTCCACGTGAATTATGCAGTCCACACGGCTGGGCACCGATGCTCAGAGCATTCAAGTCCTGGTGGCAAGCACATTGGTGTCTACACTTGGGTCTTGGGCGCCCGGCTGGACCCTGATGTTCAGGGCTTCAAGTCTTAGTGGCAACCACTGTAAAGTCCTAACGTGCAGCGCAGTTGGGCCCACCGTTCAGGTCATTCAGTTTCCGACTTCAGCACAGTTAACTTTTGATATTTAGCACGGCGAATTCTTGCTGTTCATAACGGTTAATCCTTGCCGTCAAGTTCGGTTTACTCTTGCTTCTCAGCATGGTAACATAGGTACTCAACACCGCTAACGCCTGATCTTTAAATCCTGGTGGTAACCACAGTTTTGCCCCGGTCACTCTGTTGTACCACGTGGCCGTTGAGATGTTTTAGCCGGCGTAATGTGCTATTACCGGCACGGAAAGTATCTGGAAAAAGAAGGCATAGTTTAGAGAGAAGATACTGAAGGTAAGATACGACAGATACTACAGAGTTTCTGCTGCTAGCTCGGGCTGTAATGGAAACAGAAGTGAATAGGCAATGGTCACAGTTCAGATATAAGATACTACATACTTAGCATCTTATCTAAGATAAGATAAGATACTACATATACTACAGATGCTCTACCAGCCCGGAACTTTGCCTGAAATAGGAGTCTACCATTATATGCAGATACTACAGATGCATTGGAGTGCTGCTGCCGCTATCCCGGAGCCTATTTTGGAAAGCATCTGAAAGAAGAGTACAAGCTACATAGCTTAGGACAGAAACTGAAGAAATAATCTACAGACACTCGACAGTGCTACTTCTAGCCTGGAAAGTATCTGAAACAAAAGTACACAATTCATAGCTTAGAGAGGACGATGAAAAAGATACTACAGATACTGGAGATTCATGTTGCTAGTCAAGAGAGCATCTGGGACAACCATTCACAACCTGTGGTGACGGTGTACACAAGATGGGTTAAACAAATCTGACAGAAACACTAGATTAGTCAGATACATCAGATACAACTTATACAACAGATTCGCTAGGGGATTGATTAGTAAGATAGGTACCCAAGATTCACACGGGGTGAGCACAATAAGTCGACAGATACTTAGATGCTCGTGAGAATCGCGGCACAAACATGCATACTTTGTGCTGAAAATGTTCATGGTAAGGCCTAACTGAGAGGTAATGAGTAAATCTAAAAATATCTATATATGCGACAGAATAGGAGGCACGAACAATTTCGGAAAGGATTCGATCTAGGGTAATTTTTTTTTGCATAAGTGCAAAGGTATTTCTCAGCCTAACGATGTTTTTATCTAAATCAAATGTACCATTTGACGCACACATTGAGCTCCGGTAAAAATAAACTGATCATTATATATCCACGGCATAGATAAAATACCATCAATTCCTCGGCTTCCTAACTACAAATAACGTAGGTATCCTTAACTAAGTAATGCATTTCTACATTTCAGCTTTCATGGAAAAGGATATAATTCTATCTTCGTATCACTTATCTTTCTCAACAGATAAACAATAACCAAAACCCTTTCCCGATATTCACTCTCTCTCTCTCTCTCTCTCTCTCTC